>NC_056737.1:1082048902-1082103902 GCF_019279795.1 Protopterus annectens | reverse complement strand
GTGTGAAAGATGCAAAGAGAAGAGGGAGGTAGGGTGAATGAGGGGCAGTAACTGAGCGAATGACAAGACGAGATAAGGAAGGATAAATGGTGTGATAGAGCTGCGGGGTTCACACAATGTCACCTGTGTGAGGGCAGCTGCATTTTGGGTGAAAAGGTGTTCCTTGAGCTGTTTTCTGAAGTCAGAGTACATTTGGACATCTCTGATTGAGAAAGGAATGGAGTCCCTTAGTTTAATCTTGTCAGTCTCCTCTCCGGTCCAGCTGGTGAATCTGGGAATCTTGAGGCAATGTTACAACTGCCTCATGTACACAGACAACCCTCTCCTCCTCCCAACAAATTCCAACATATGTGAGAGATGCAACCATATAGCCAAACTGGAGGCTAAGCTCTCTCAACTCAGTACTGGCATAACCAGTCAGGAGGAGAAGGAAACCACACTCACTACAATTCCAGTCTCACATAGACCTACCACGACAGGAAACCAAACACATAATCACACAAAAACATACTCGGAGGCTCTAAATAAAGATCTGCCTAAGCAGCAGAGACCTCCAAAGCAGACACCCAAGCAACCGCTACCCCAAAACAAAACACGTGCAACACAAATCTCACAAAGCCAGTGTGCCGAACAGTCACAGCCCTTAAGACTAAACAACACACCTGATACACTTGTAATAGGTGACTCTATCGTCAGGCATACTGACGTCCCGCTCACCAGGCTGAACAAGGAGAGGGTCACGGTGAGCAGCCTGTCGGGCGCTAGGATCCGCCACATAACACAAGCACTCAGGTCACTCCAAGGCAAGTACAAATATGACTCAATCATTGTCCATGCTGGTGTGAATGACCTGAGACGTACCTCCCTGGACTACATGAAAAGAGACATAAAGAAGCTCTCTGAGCATGTAGCCCAGGCCGGTATGACCCTGACCTTGAGTTGCATCTTACCCTCACCAAGAATGATGCCACAATATGAAGACAAGATGATCAATTTCAACAATTGGCTTAAGTACTGGTGTCATTCAAAGGGGATCCAATGCCTGTCAGCTTGGGATGATATGCTCAACAAGCCACGATGCTTCGCTAGGGACGGCTTGCACCTGTCACCCCTGGACTTTCGGATATTGGCAAAGGCTCTTGCTACCCCTATAGTGCCTTTTTTAGGCAAGGCTCAAAAGACAATCCCACCTCCATAGGTATCACAAGGGATAAGAAACTAAGAGTAATGCTACTCAACCCCAGAAGTCTAAACCTCAAGATGCATGCACTCGAAACTCTCCTTAGCATGGAGAACATCGATATCTGTGCAGTAACAGAAACCTGGTTCAGGGCTCCCGAGAGCACCCCAGCACTACCACGTTATACCTCATACCATGCTTTTCGGCCCCAAAACTTGGACCGAACCACAAAAGGAGGGGGAGTATCGATATTCATCAAAGATACCCACACCTCCAGGTTGGTGGCAAAGCACGAAGCATCAGAGACTATCCATGTGCAACTAACAGTGGGTAAAACTACCTTCCAGTTTATAGCCTGCTACAGACCAACCTCCCAAACCCAGGAACCCCACTCGGCCTTCCTGAGAACACTGGAAAATATGAAGGTCTCTCCAAACACCATTATATTAGGCGACTTCAACTACCCAAACATAGACTGGGAGCATTACTCTAGCTCCAACACCCTAGCCCAAAGGTTCCTAGAATTTATAAACTCAAATGCTATGGAACAACTTGTTACCACTCCCACAAGAGGGGAAAACATACTGGACCTGATCATCACCAACATGGGGACTCTATGCTCCAGACCAGAAGTGTATCCCTCACTGGTAAGATCAGACCATAAAGTAATCTCACTGGATATTCACATCCCGACCCCACCCCTGCCCAGAAAACCACAGTGAAAAGTTCTCTAAAGCAAATTTCACACTCCTCAAAACCGAGGTGGAATCCTTCAAAGCCCGGGCCTGTGGAAAATACGCCCAGACCACAGAATCCTTTATAAACGCATTCTATGAACACCTTCAGGAATGCATGGATCATGCAATCCCGAATAAAACCAAGACCCAATCCTCCAAAGGCAGACGTCCTGTCTGGTGGACCCCAGCCATAAACAAACTATACAATAGAAGGAGGAAGCTACTAAATGATAGAGCAAAATTCCAAAAAGAGAAGGCATCTCTGATCAGTATTAGCAAAAACTACGGGCACTCATAAAATCATCTAAGGCCAGCTTTGAGAGAAAAATTGCACAGGACACTAAGGATAATCACAAGGCTTTCTTTAGTTATGTTAGGAACCTGGGTGGTAATTCCCAGATATGCTCAGAATTAGTCCAAAATGACAAAAATACACTGAACCCACAGACATTGCCAACATCCTAGCTGACAGGTTCAGCGCAAACTTCTCCCCTCCCACCAAAAGGGCAAATATCTATCCCAGCAGAGTGCTGCCCCTGACATCTCAGATGCTCAGGTAAGAGCCGCCTCTCCAAAGCAAAAACACAGCATCAATGGGACCAGACGGTGTCCCGGCTGCATCCTACATGAACTCCAAGAAGAGCTAAACCCAAACAAAAAACTACTGTTCAATCTCAGACTTACTACAGGATATGTGCCCAAAGAGTGGCGTGCAGCAACAGTGGTCCCTCTCCATAAAGGTGGTGCCTCAACGGATCCTGGAAACTATCGCCCCATAAGCCTGACTAGCTTAGTCTGCAAAGCTATGGAAAGGATCATCATGGACCTCATAAATAAAGATATTGGGGACCTACAGACACTGGATCCTACCCAGTTCGGCTTTGTTAAGGGCAGATCCTGCCTTTTAAACCTGGTTGATTTCTTTGAAACAGTCACCAAGGCGATTGACGAGGGGAAGGTGGTCCACACAGCCTACCTGGACCTCGCAAAAGCCTTCGATACAATACCCCACTCGGGCATTATAGATAAGCTCACCAGCTTAAATATAAACCCCTATGTCACTAGATGGATTGCAAACTGGCTCAAGGACAGAACCCACATGGTTATAATTGCTGGAGCCATGTCAGACTCCAAACTAGTTACAAGTGGTGTCCCACAAGGCTCAGTCCTGGGACCTCTCTTGTTCGGTATATATTTCTCGGAGGTACAGGCCAACACGGAAGGACTGTGGCTGACCAAGTTCGCAGATGACTGCAAACTGGGCGCCATAATCGACTCTCCAGCCGACACAAGCATCCTCCAAAACGGCCTCATAGAAACAGACAACTGGTGCCAGAGCCATGGCCTCAAGCTAAATGCCAAAAAGTGTATAGTCATCCCCTTTGGCAAAAACAAAGTGCCCACAAATTACCACATAGGTAGATAGTACGGAAGAAGTAATTAGGGACCTGGGGACCCAAGTTGATAGCAATCTCTAATTTGACAACCACATGGCCAAAGTGGTTAGAAAAACATTTTATATAGCCCACCTAATCATGAAGGGATTCACATCTAGATCAGGGGAGGTCATCGTGCCTCTTTACTCATCCCTCATTAGGCCCATAATTGAGTACAATGCCCCTTTTGGGATGTACCTTACCAGACACCTGCAGCAACTGGAAAGACCCCAAAAGTACCTCACCAAGAGGATCAAAGGGCTCAAACAGATGCCATATGCTGCCCGGTTAAAGAAACTCCAGCTCTACTCAGTGGCATACCGCCTGTTCAGAGGCGATCTGTGCCTGACATATAAAGCCATGTCCAACCCGGAATTAATGGACATGCTGCACCTCAGAAAATCCAAATCCCATCGAGCTACGCCGAGAGACTTGAACCTCAGCACTGAAATAAATAGGACATGCTGGAGGGACAGATTCATAACCCAGAGGCTCCCTTCACTCTGGAATAAAATCCCAGTCCAGGTTAGGCAGAGTCCCTCATTGACTCTCTTCAAGAGGAATCTTGATGAGTGGATGGGAGATCGTAGGTTTACCCCGGGTATCACTTCTGTGTCACTGTTAGACAAAGGCACAGTATACTAACCTCGAAAAAGGGCATAGCAAAATAAATTTAAAATGGGTGGCGAAAGCCAAACACATTCTGGCTAGGCTTATAAATGCCCTAGGGCAGATAGCCTAGTATGAACCTATGAACCTATGAACCTATTAAGTGCTAGGATGGAGAATCCAAGGTCAGTGCAATAAAGTTTAGTTTTTGGACTTAATAGAGTGAGTTTAGATTAAGACATACCCCAGAGATTATATGTGGGGGGGTTTGTTGAAAATTTATGAGTGAGAGGGGAAGATGTCTCAGGATAATGGGATTTGTAAATTAGTAACCCTAGTAGGAGGTTGGCTATCAAATGTACTGGGAGTTATTTAGCTTTGGAGAGAGTTAGGCAGTGGTGTTCATTAGTAAGGGAGTTAGTAATTAAACTGTAGATTTTATTGGAGTTGGTTTGCATTGTGGTAGTATTTTTTTTTTGAGGCTGCAGCTATTATAGGAAGTCCATATTCAAGTTGAGATAAGACTGTTCCTTTTCCCTATGGCAGCTTCGGCTGGCTTGGACAGAAAAGGCGATAGCTTGTTTCTCCAGAACGGTAATGTGTTGATATTTCTGCATGTGATTTGAAGGTATAGTTGAAAGTTAAGAAAAAGGTCTAGCTGAATGCCAAGGTATTTGAAGGACATGGTAGTTTCTATGGTGGGATTGTTAATGTCTTTAATATTAAGGGAACTGGGTGCTATGGCTATTTTTTGGTTGGCTTCAAATAGCATTGCTTTTGTTTTTAAAGAATTGGGTATAGGTTTCTGGCCTATTAACCACTGGTTGAGGGATTGGAGGTCATCTTGAAGCTGAGTTTGTATAACAGAGTTGGATTTGTTTGACCATTAAATGACTATGTCATCTGCATAAAGAATTCGAGGTATCTGATGAGCTACCTGATGAGATGGGCATTTGTTGATAATATGAAAAATAGGAGGGGGACTAAAGAGGAATCCTGGGGATCCCTTTCATAAGAGGAGCTATTTCAGAGGTGGTGGTACCTCCTTTCAAATTGAAGGATCTGTTTGTGAGGAAATGACAAGGTTTAGCATCATCACTAGCCTATTTCAGTGTGTGTGTGTGTGTGTGTGTGTGTGTGTGTGTGTGTGTGTGTGTGTGTGTGTCTGTGTGTGTGTGTGTGTGTGTGTGTGTGTGTGTGTGTGTGTGTGTGTGTGTGTGTGTGTGTGTGTGTGTGTATATATATATATATATATATATATATATATATATTAATATTATATGTGTGTGTGTGTGTGTGTGTGTGTGTGTATATATATATATATGTGTGTGTGTGTGTGTGTGTGTGTGTGTGTGTGTGTGTGTGTGTGTGTGTGTGTGTATGTATATATATATATATGTGTGTGTGTGTGTGTGTGTGTGTGTGTGTGTATGTGTGTGTGTGTATGTATGTATGTATGTATGTATATATATATATATATATATATATATATATATATATATATATATATGGTTCTACTTTGTTTTGTTGAATCTCATTTCACTGAATTTCATTTCATCCCAACCACGTCGCTGAACTGCAGTTAGTATATATGGCACTGTGTAGAGTACTGTAAGGCAAGTAAAAGGTATATGCCCTTTTCCCCACTTTAGTGTGATCCTGGAGTTAGTATATATAATTAGTTTGTTTGAGTACATATTGTCTTCTGGGGAGAGTTAGTCATTGGTGTTATAACTATGCATGTCTATTGTTTAAAATATATTGTTTTGAAGTTTTTGGTAAAATATAATATAAAACAAACATGGTGGGGGGGCTATGCCCTCACACCCCACAATGTGGGGGGATGTGCCCCCCACACCCCCCCAACTATATATACTAACTCCAGGATCGCACTACAGTGTGGAAAAGGGCATAAACCTTTTACTTGCCTTACAGTACTCTACACAGTGCCATATATACTAAGTTCAGTTCAGTGAAATGAAATTCAGTGAAATGAGTTTTCAGTAATTTGTGTTTTCAGCGAAGTGGTCGGAGTGAAATGAAATTCAGTGAAATGAGATTCAACGAAACAAAGTAGACTCATATATACATAAACACACACACACACACACACACATATATATATATATATATATATATATATATATATATATATATATATTACTCATTACTGAGATATCTTTAAGGTTTAAACACTTCAAGCTGTAATTTTCAAAATGCCATTAAAGGCTCTAAACAATAATGACTGGAATTTATTAACTGATTCACATGAAGTGCAAAATAGATTTACTGCTTCTTATAATCACTATTACCCCATTATAAAAGATCATGCTCCTAATACTGAAAAATGTATAACATAAAAGGAATACACAGTGTTGGAATAACAGACTTAATAAAAGCAAATTCAAAAACAAAATGTTTTTTTGTATTCATGAAACAGGGATAACAACAATACTTGTTGTGTCTTTCGGCTTTTCCCGTTTAGGGGGCACCACAGCAGAACTCCGGTCCGATAATGATTGGCAGTAGATTTTTACGTACCCAAGTTGCCAGCCCTGAAGCACAACCTTCAACGAAGGTATGCCCATTCACGCATGTCTCCAGACAGAAGACGCTCTAGCTGAGAATCGAACGGGACAACATCTTACTGTCAGGCGACAGCGTTACCGCAGCACCACCACCGCAGTAATACTAATAACAAAAATTGTTATTACTGCTAGGGTCAGCTATGAAAAAATAAAATCTTATATAGTGTCTAGAACAAAAAATTTAATGTGTAATTGTTCTCACTTGTTAATCATAGGATCATAGGAGTTACAAAAGAAATGAGCCTCAAAGCCATTTCCTGATTCACAGTACCCACCCTAAGGCCTTGCTCCTCATTTCAAGGAGGGCCATACCTGTCATACCAGGGATGAATTTGCGAACACCTGCCCACTTATCCATTTCCTTTTAAAATGCAGACAGTGTGTCAAACCGCTTAACTTGGAGAGAATTTTTGTTCTAGAGATAGGATAGGCATTGTGTGACTGATCTGGCCCTCTTCTAGTCTTATTTATTTGTAAAAGTAAATGTAATATCTTTGGCCCTGGTGTTAGCCAGACTACTTGATTTTTTTAGATATAGCAGTTTATTGGACTTCCAGATCTCTTGTAGCCCTATTAGCAAGATACAGGACACCCCAAGGGGTCTGTAGGACACCGAGAAAAGGGATAAAGCCTACATCTTTGTAGCTCAGCTCTTTTAAGTCCCAGATCTTTTTAGTTACAAACCTCTGGGGTTTTTCCAATTTTTTGTCATGCTTAGTAAGGTACACCCAAAGGGGCATTGTACTCAATGACAGGTCTAATTGAAGCAGAGCAAAAGTAGGTGAGGACTTCTTTTGTTCTGGATGAAACATTTTCTGCTTTTGAGATGTCAAGGTAAAAGGATTTCCTAACCACCTGTGAAACATGATGGACAAATGTCAGAGAGCTGTCAGCCTATGTACCCAGGTCTCTCATGACCTTTTCATTTTGAAGAGGTGTGTTATCAGTGCTATAGGCTGGAGATGTGGGATATTACAATAACAGTTGTAACAGTCCTGACTTGGCAGCTTGTAAGGATAATCACCTTTAATTTATTAAGCACAGTTTTATAAAGCTTTCAGCTCAGTTTAGAGTACTAACAGCATTTGTTCAAATAATATTTTAGTATTTATAAAATCCACTTCAGTGAATATAAGAATATCTTTTGAAGTTATACTAAATCTGAACTCCAAAGACTAGAAGGTGTCCAAGGAAGATGTACAAAGTGATTGTGTAGCCTGACTTTTTGTACACACAGAAGTATATGCATTATAACTAATTATGTCCATAGGATCAGTCATGGAAAAGTTGATTTAGCATATAAAGTAATACAAGATACTTCTGTCAATATATCTGTGGGACAAATAAGTGTGTCCCACCTAGGCCATTGTGTGGCACTAGTAATAAATATATTTTCCATTTTAATTGCACATATAAAAGGAATTTATACATCACTCAGTACATTTATGTTTGCTGGAATGCTTTACTAGAATATATCAGAGAACTGGAAAATCGAAACACCTTTAAGTATGCCCAAGATAGCTTACAGACTTGAAGAAATGCATGATTAGATAAAATGGATACTCATTCTTTGAAAGCCTCACAGCCAGAAGAGCCATACATTCCGTTGTATGAATTCTGTACAGTCAGGGAGGGAGGAGAAGATGATTGAAAGCCTTCTGTCCTATTGAGGGGAAGGGCTGGTGAATCTGCTCTGCAAGTACGACTCCTGTTGGGACTAGGAACTTTACAGCACATCATGTAGTAAGAGTGATACATGACAGATACTCTGTTATCTCCAAGTGCAAAACACAAACCAGAAACCAAGAACAGCAAATACAGTCAATCCAATAACTGAAGGTACTGAAGACACCAGTGAGCCAGCAAGAAGTTAAAAATTCTTAGTAATAAGCCAACAAGATTAAGCGCTTTTGCTAGTCTATAACCAAGACTTCATCAGAATCTAAAAACTCAACAAACTACAATATTTAAATAGTAAATAATCACGTGACCACCACATCAATTAACAACAGAAGCAAATTTGTTAACCCTATGTTATCAAATACAAAAGAAGGTAGTTGGTAGAACACAAGGTGCATGGTTTACATTTTTTATGATTTTAAACGCAGTACACTACTGATTGAAATACATTCATTAAGGCCAGGGGGCACACAAGCTTCCAATCTTAGTTGCCACATCATTTCTCTATATTCGATAAGATCTTCCCATGGCCCACCCCTCATATTTTGGGGTACAAAATCCAATCCAAAAAATAAAAATGAATGATTAAGGTGTGTTTCCACATGCTTATATAAAGAGTTGTTAACATTCTTATTCCTTATGTCTAGATTGTGCTCATAAATACGCTCTTTAAATTTCCGTTTGTTTTTTCCCACATAAAAATACAAACATTGAATACACTTTGCCACATATACTAGACCCATTGAATTACAGGTGCAGTGGAAAGAAGTAACCAACTTGTGGGTCCCTACCACTAGTGTGTTACCCTCAAAAATAAATTTACATTGGTTGCAGAGTCCACACTTGTAGGATCTCCACCTCTTGGCTGAACTTAAAGCTGTTTTTTCACTGCATTCCAACAAATTTTTAAAGTTCTTCCCTGTCCTATATACTATACATGGTCTCAAAATCTTTCCCATAACAAGAAAATATTTTCCAGTTCTTACATAGTATGTTGCCAATTGCATCACTGTCCACAGTGTAAGTTGTGACAAATGCCTTGCATAATTTTTAGTATTGTTACCTGTAGCATGTCTGTCATTACCATCCTCCATAATCTGAGTAGTGGAACCCCTAAAAAGAGGTAGGATGGTGCCTTCTAACCTTTTAGTACTAACTTCACCACGAATACTAACAATCATTTGCAGCGGATACCCTCTTGCCTGGAACATATCAAGAAGTTTGTTACTTTCTTGCTGAAACATGTTGTCATCAGAAATCATTTTAGCCAGACAAATAAAGTGTCCCTTTACCACCCCTTTCTTAACATGCCAAGGGTAGGAACTTGTATAATGCAAGAGGGAATTTGAATAGTGGGGTTTCCTATAAATGTTGTAGTGAGCCTCTCCTTAACATGATCTTTAGCAATTAGCTAGTGGAATTTAAGTAGTTTACCAAATCTGTTACTTATTCTTCATTCATTTCCCCTGCTAAAAAAATATCATCCAAAAATCTGCCATAGATTTTTAGTGCCTGTATTTTTGGGTTACTCAGTATGTACTGTTTTTCCCACTACACCATGATTATATTAGGATACGGGGGGGGGGTACAAGTGCCCCCCCCCCATTGCTACACCCCTTTTCTGCTTAAAATACTGTCCTTCAATAAAAACAAAAGTTGTAATCTAAAATTATTTCCATCAATGTGACTAAAACTTCAATTTCATCAAAAGAATATGTTCTTAAATCCACTAGAAATTCCTTGAACCATTCAAGACCCTGTTGATGGGGAATAACATTAAATAAACTGACAACATCTACTGTTACAAAACATAATGCTTTTGAACAATTAACTCCCCTAAGTTTTGTCAAAAAACAAATTTGCTTAGGACAGGGAAGAACTTGTAAAAACTGTTGGAATGCAGTGCAAAAACAGCTTTAAATTCAGCCAAGAGGTGGGGAGCCTACAAGTGTGGACTCTGCAATCAATGTAAATTTATTTTTGAGGGTAGCACACTAGTGATAGGGACCCACAAGTTGGTTACCTCTTTCCACTGCATCTGTAATTCAATGGGTTTAGTATATGTGGCAAAATGTTTTCCATGTTTGCATTTTTATATGGGAAAAACTAAATGGAATTTTAAAGAACGTATTTATGAGTAGAATCTAGACATAAGGAATAAGAATGTTAACAACTCTTTATATAAGCATGTGGAAACACACCCTGATCATTCATTTTTATTTTTTGGATTGGATTTTGTACCCCAAAATATGAGGGATGGGCCATGGGAAGATCTTATCGAATATAGAGAAATGATGTGGCAACTAAGGTTGAAAGCTTGTGTGCCCCCTGGCCTTAATGAATGTATTTCAATCAGTAGTGTACTGCGTTTAAAATCATATAAAGTGTAAACCCTACACCTTATGTTTTAACAACTACCTTCATTTGTATTTGATAACATAGGGTTAACAAATTTGCATCTATTGTTAATTGATGTGGTGGTTATGTGATTTTTTACTATTTAAATATTGTAGAGTTTGTTGAGTTTTTAGATTCTGATGAAGTCTTGGTTACAGACAGACACAAGTGCTTAATCTTGTTGGCTTATTACTAATAATTGTTAACTTCTTGCTGGCTCAATGGTGTCTTCAGTACCTTCAGGTTTTGGATTGTCTGTATTTGATACTCAGTTATCTCACCATAAGCAGGTAGGAATCACTGACCTCTCACCTGCTGAGGTGACGACCTGCTTCAAACCTCATCCAGAGAAAACCTCAGCTTTCAGCCTTTGCAAGCAGTGAAAGAGGTATTACCTTTGAAGGAATTGGGGAGCAGCACGACAAAGAACTACATGTGGGATTATTGGGGAGCAGTCTGACAAAGAGCTATGTGTGGGATTATTGGGGAGCAGTCTGACAAAGAACTACATGTGGGATTATTGGGGAGTAGTCTGACAAAGAACTATGTGTTGGATTATTGGGGAGCAGTCTGACAAAGAACTATGTGTGGGATTATTGAGGAGCAGTCTGACAAAGAACTATGTGTGGGATTATTGGGGAGTAGTCTGACAAAGAACTATGTGTTGGATTATTGGGGAGTAGTCTGACAAAGAACTATGTGTGGGATTATTGGGGAGCAGTCTGACAAAGAACTATGTGTGGGATTATTGGGGTGCAGTCTGACAAAGAACTATGTGTGGGATTATTTGGGAGCAATCTGACAAAGAACCATGCGTAGGATTATTGGGGAGCAGTCTGACAAATAACTATGTGTTTAACTGGTCAGAAAAAACACATTAAGGGCTACCATTGACTGCAGGGAAGCTTTGACAAGGAAATATCCAATGGTTTGGTAGGAGACATTATAAATTTATTTATTTATTTGTTAACTGGGGTATTCCACTGGTCTCACTGTACCATTTTTAAACTCAGCCTTGGGTGTACAGCCAGTGTAAAGAAACCAATGATAAAAGCATATACAACAGAAAAGCATAAGGAATACTATAATAATAGCGTAAAGAGTGTTAAAAATATTTACAAATAGACAAAGTAGGAAAAAGTTACAAGACCTGTGCCAAAACAGAGGTTTAACTGAACTCAGTGAATTTGCTCTTATTTTTTTCTGGTAATCTCTTAAGCATTTCTTTGGGAAACTCTATCAAGATTAAGAGAGAATAAATAAAGCTAGAGAAAGGTAAGACATGAAGCAATTACTTCAGTGCCAAGTCCAAAATGGAAAAAAAATAAAGGCAAATTATAAATACACAACAGTGATAATTTATATGTGACATTCTGTTAATTTGTGGCTCATAGCTAAATTACTGGAGATTTTTGAACGGTTAAAAAAGGAACTTTTTGCTGAGAAGGGAAATCAAGTCATGCAGGAGAGCTGGACAGTATTATGATGGAGTGACTTTAATTATGGCCATAAAAGTGAGTGCAGTTTGAATACTGCATCTGCCCTGTACTGACCTTAAGGCTGCTGATCCTTATGGGTAAATGAATATTCTCTTACCTCCAAGGCTGGGCAGTCTTGGAGTTCGTATATTTAGGACTGAAGAGGTGCCGGGTGCTAGGAAGCTAGTCCCATGTAGGGGCTCTGCTTTTTTAAATATTTTCGTTAAAATTGGCATTAGTGAATTTCATAGTAATACATCATATCACATCAGCTAAACATGAACAATATTTGGTTGAAAAAAAAGAATAAGAACCCTTCACAAATAATCATACCAGCAGATCAATGAAAACACATAAAAATGCGAAGGAAAAATTCAGTACTACAGTTTGATCTATGTCACAAGAGTGAATGGGAAAAGTATGTGTTTTTCTTGAATTTGAAAAAATATATATAATAATAACTCGAGGTAGAATTTAAATTCAGTATTTAGATAAAAGCACCCCCAGACACACACACACACACACACACACACACACACACACACACACACACACACAAACATACTTAAGTGCATAGGTTAATGGGTTATACTAGGCCAGTGATGGCGATCCTTTTGTGTTTAGTGGGTCAAAAATTTGGAAAATGCCTAGCTTGACTCTGTTGGTGTGTCACCCCCCCCCCCCAACAAAAAATAAAAAAATAAATAAATAATAAATAGAGGGTGCTTTTATTTAACTCCTAGGGATGTGTTTTTGATTGTATTCTTGTTAGTATTCTTAGCCATGATTTTACATTTACATTATTTTTTCTTCTGACTGTAGTGTTACCATTTTTTTCTTTTTGTTGGGCATTCTTTTTTTAAACATCTTTATTATACATGACATTTAAAAATGACATAGGCACTTATACAGTAACAGAAAGAAAATAAACCATAATAAAATGTTCTTTGTTATTTTCATGTAGTACACATTTTAAAAATGTTCATTCACTCCAACATTATAAAAATTTGCTCTTTCCTTTCTAAAGATCCCGCCTCCAGTTCTTTTATCGCCTTTACAATATTCAGTATGTCAATTACAGTTGGTTTAAATTTTGATTTCTATTTTCTAGTAATCACTTTTTTGCTGCCAGTAGTTAGTGGTGGTGCTGAGGGGAACATATTGGGGCACATGCCCCCCCGAAAGTGTGTGCCCCCTCTGAGTGCCCCAGTAACAAACACAACCCCAGCTGATTTTGCAAGCTACTTCCCTGAACATCTTACGCCATCCATCCAGCCAAAGATGAGCCGTTCCAGTTTTGTTTGTGGGAATTTTAAATGGAGTATTTAGTGATGAATAGCAGTTCTGGTCTTGCTTGCTGAATGCTGGAGCATTGAGTGAGAACAGTAGTAACAAAGTATTCAACAGAGCATTAAGTGAGAGCAGTTCTGGTATTCAGCAATACCGTGGAATGAACATACTGAATGGTATGCATGGGCATTTGAAACAGCCCATCTTGTATGTGTTAGAAATGCTCACGTCAGGTAGGGTTTCCTAATTAAAGAATTTGTTCAGTCTTACCCAGTGAGAGAATCCAAACCCGTACCCTTGAGCTGTAGGCTTAATCCTCCATACTAATTGCTAGACCTCGCTTAGCTCTTGCATTTGGCATTGAGTTTTTAATGAATTGCTTCCTGCAGTCAAAAGTACAAGGTTTGACTCCTCACACCTCCATTTGCTTATGGTGTGACTGTGAGTAAGCCCCTTAGTAATCCTGGGTCTCCACAAAGAGGAAACTTTCTCCTTTGGTTTACCTAGTTAACAAACAGATAAAAATACTTTTTAAAATTTGTCCCTCCCCCCAATTATTTTTGGCTTTGTCCAGAATTCTTGATCCAAGAAACATAAAATTATTTTGGTCTGTTCCTTGTTAAATTAATTTGTGACTTTTGGGCAAATTGTTCTGGGACAGTCATTAAATGTCAGGCATGCAAGTTTCAGACTTTCCCCAGGATTCACTAAACCTCCGTGTAAGACTAGATTAGTCTTACACGGAAACACCAGTCTAAGAGTAAGACGGCAGCGCGCCATGCATATTAATGAGGGTGTGCTGCCTCAACTCTAAGGCTAACACGGAGCATGCACGAGTGCAGGGGACATGTCGGACTGCCGAGCAGTCCAAAAATCCACGCCCCTGCAAGTCTCTCAATCGGGAAATGTCAACCTACATGAGTGAGTCTGCTCAAATGTGTACATACCCAACACTACACTCCCCCACATTCTAAACAATTATAAAATGTAAAACTTTTATTTATTTATTTTTTATTATTCCCGATCTAGCTGCCCATATTTGCGCATGTTTGCTCGGGTTTGCCCATTGCTTAGCTACAGTTAGCAGTTTAGACATCGAAGAGGATAATAAGAAACTTATATGCAAATTAAGCAAAATAGCAATAGCATAGTGGTAGAGCCTTTGCACAAAAAGGAAGCATTCCCGGTTCGAGTCCCATCACTCCCCTTTCTATTTTCTGTTGGAAATCTGTATATAAAAATAATTCCTGACATTTATCATTTAAATTTTAGTAAAAAGCATTGAAATGGCCTATGTAGTAGTGAATAAACTTTATATATATATATATATATATATATATATATATATATATATATATATATATATATGAAGGTGAAATGGTTATGCATACTGATGGATGCATAAGTAACGTATCTTAAGCAATGTGAAGCACTGCTAAGCAAAGTTTACCAGTATTAAGCATATTTAAATGTAATTGCTCAGAGCTGAGCACTGCGTTAACTAGCGCAATGGCTTTGCACGTAGCTGCGTATCGTGCAAATGAGTGCAAACAGAAGATGTTTACGCGTAGCTGCACACTGTGCTAACCAGCACAATGTCGGGCAACGTTGGGCAACGTTGGGCAATGTAGAGCAAAGTTAGGCAATGTAGAGCAATGTTGGGCAACGTAGAGCAACATAGGGCAATGTCGGGCAAAGTTGAGCAAAGTCATTAAAACACAGCCACACCTCCTAGCCGGTCTGGCCAGTAGTAAAATAAAAAGCAATGACAGGCCTTGAACCCAGGATACTGTGCACCGTAATAACAGTATTGAACCACTAAGCCATGACAGCTTTTCATAAGCATGCACTTTCAACACACACATACATATCAATGGAAGTTTACCCATTGCTAAGCAGGTGTACCTTCAGCTGAGTTTTTTCAAAACTGGCCAATCACAAATAAATGTGGGAAATGATGCATATTTAAGCTCCATAGGTGGGAATACTTGCCATAACTGGTTGTAGCTCCCATCTGCAGGCAGCAATGGCCGGTGCTGGAGAGGGCTCTCGTTTTCGAGTTCAACATTGGGGCATTGAGGAGTCAAAAGTAATGGTTTGGCTCCTTGTACATAATCATGAGGATAGACTCCTGCAGGGCCAGTACCAGGGCACTCAATACAAAGTGGAAGCCTAAACCGTCTAGCTCATAAACTCACCAGTGCCACAGGTGTCCCTCGAAATGGTGAGCAGGTCAGACACCACCATGCAGACCTGAAGAGACGCAAGGTGGATCAACTGGACCAGTGGATCCAGGAGGCCTGTGAGATGGAAAATGCCCCACTACTGAGTAAGTAGCCATGGAATTAAGTATGTAAGAATTGCTATTCTAGTGTATACTATGGATAGGTATGTCTCAATATCACTTCATTTACTTCGCAGCTGCAGGTGTCCATGCTGCGAATCAGCAAGCCTATGCAGATAGGCTGCTAAGGCTGCGCCACCAGGCAGGTTAGTAATTATTCTGCTTGTACTGTTATGTAAAATAAATGAGAGAGCCTAAAAAAAACTGTTTTAACACAATAAATAAAGGTATAATAATTCTCTAATAATTATTATGCATGTACTGTTATATAAAATAAATGAGAAAGCCTCTAGAAAAGTGTTTTAAGTCTTTAATAAAGGTATAATTCCTGGAGTGTGTCTGTGTCATTTTCTTTGATATGTTGTTGTACTCTTGCATTATAAAAATAGTACTGTTGTATTAAGCACTATTAAAACACAGTTGAGTAGGCCCATATAAAGTGGATGAAGGGAGTGCCAGTAGCTTTTAAGCATATTTACAGTCCTCAACTGTTGGTTCATGCCCAGCATGTACAGGTTAATCTGGCACACGAGTAGCTTGGTATTGTGTTCCCCAGAAATGTCATTGTGCTGGCAGAAATGAAGGGAGCTGTTAACATATAACTGATAATTTTACCTAAACATATCTAGATAAGTATAGGAAAGTAGAGCTGTCAGTGTACCATCTCAGCAGTAGTGTGTCTGAGCAACTCACAAAATATGTAGCAGTAACATCTGCATCCCGGACAGTTTGTATGTCAGATACAGCCCATGTATATAAAGATCTAGAAAAACCCATTTTACAATTTAAGGACAATTGGGCAGTGTAATAATACATGTAGGGGACATATAACTGCAGTTAATAGGAATGTAGTGTAAACTAGAAGGATATATAAGTTGTTAATGGAGCTATCATTTTCCACCCTACTGTATGTGCATAAAAAATGCAATTCCACACCTCAATGGGTATGTCTAATCTCAAAACATTTGTTGGGACATATGTCCTATTGGTTTATAAATATCTGCATTTATTTCATTGCATGTGCCCTGTTCAAATATCACAATATTGGTGGCCTGTTGTCATCAATTAAACCTGCATGCTGTTGTAATGTCCACTGTTGTTCTATATATGCATGTGTCATGCTTGCTGTTCAACTGTTGGAACTCTGGTGTGTTGGGTTAATGGGAATATTTCTGTATGCTGTTATAACTAATTGGGAATGCTGTTGACTGTTACTAACCCACATTTTCATTAAATCCTCCTAAACATAGAACGTACGGGAAGGCCGGTCCCAGCAGACCCACCTGTCCCACCTCAGCTGGCGATGGCACCTGGCACCAGCAGGTCCGGTGCCCAGCCTGGGACCTCCTCCTCCATTGGCCCTGTGCCATCTTCAGGTGGAAGCACTGCAGGGGATTGGGCTCGTCCCCCCTGTGCAAGCGTGGCCGGAGGAGGGCCACCTATCACCCTCCGAACGGTCCGGGCTGTGGTGTGTAGGGAGATCGAGTGTTCTGTCACTGATCCTCTATGCCAGCTTGAGGCACGAGTGGCGCAACTCACGGGTGAACCTGCCCCTCCTAAGCAGCCCCCAGCACAGCCACCCTCTGGGCTGTGAAGGTGTAGTGGTGACTGCCCATGGGTGGGGATCTCAGTTCCACTGTTGCCATCTGTGGTCTCATGGGCTTGCGGTTTCCAAAAAATCCTTCCCCGTCAATGGTGTTCACCCACCACATGTGTCATATTCCGCCCCTGTATGTGTCTTCTTTGTCTTGTCTGTTTACCTCCCCAACCTACCTCCCCAAATATACCTACTTCCCCTACCCCACATTCCGCTCTCACTTGAAAAAAAGAAAAAAAGGGCAATCTACTCCCAAAAAAAACTTATGCCCCATACATAGCTGCCCATTTTGCACACATGTCTGCTGGACACATAAACTGATATTTAATTGGCAGTACAACATACTTTGTTGTCCTCACCCCTCTCACAGGAGTTGAAGGTTTCATATTTCCCTCCAAATGTATTGCATATGCACAGCTGTTGCTGTTAAAGAAATGGCCAGCTATGAACCTTCCCTACACCCGTCCTGCACATCCCGAGCTGTTTTCCCTACTGTCTTTCCCTCTTTGTGCCCCTTTTTCACCACTTTCCTATCTCCCCATTTTATTTTCTTTCAAAGAAATGAGCGCGGGAGTTAGTGAGAGTAAACACTATTAAGCAGTAGTTAGCAGGTTTGCGCGAGTGTGTGCTTGTGTGCGCTTAGCTAAGCATTGCTAAGCATCGTGCAAACCCGAGCAAATCTGCTTACAACTGCTTAAAAGTGCCTTAGTCACTATGTATGTCAGGGCCCTTGTTCTGCTCAGCAGCAAAATAAAACACCTCTGTCAGTCTCGAACCCCAGACCTTGTACACACTAGACTGCATGAAGTATCACTAAGCCATGGTAGACATACAACAAGTTGGTGCTGAAATAAATATATCATGCATCAGAATGAGTGAATGTAAAGGAAAAATAGGAATGCCATAACACAAATCTTGTTCTGTGGATCTTTACCAGCAGTTGTTGTGGAATTGCATTACATGACTGTGAAAAGAGAACCAGCCATTCTAGCAGGAAATAATGTTACAGCAGCACTTTACAACCCCTACACAGTATCATAGCAGGACAAACACTGGCATATCTGATTAGGGCAGAGGCCATACTTCCCAACTGTGACTAATTTTCAGGGATGTCCCTGATTTTGAAACAAATTTTAGCTGTGTCCCTCTGAATCCCTCTGAAAAGTACTGACGTTAGGCAGAAAGGTGGGGAATTACACTTAATGAATAATGACAATAAGTAAGAATTAGACACTGCTTGTACTTCAGAAAAGGTGTATTAATCCATATGTTCTGGTTCTCTCAAAGTCTCAACTTAATGTCTCTAATATTTTAAAGGTGTACCTCACTTTTACCTATGTTTCCCTGAGTCTGTTCAAATATGTACCTGAGTGCTTGAGAGGCCTGGCAAAGACAGAAACACACAGGCATATCAGCTTTTCTGCTGTTACACACTGTGCAAATAGCTTTGGAAGGAGTTCCAGAAGCATACCCTTATGTAGGAGTACAACACTGAAATACCAAGGGATGTAACCATGTACTGGTAGCAACCAACTGTGACAATGCAATTGTTCCAGTGCTGAAAAGACTGATGTGGTGCACAGACAAAGAATAACAGGCTAACCTCTAGCTACCATCTGGATAGGTCCACAGTTGGGAGCTACGCAGACAGACTACTTGCCTTGATAAACTAACAGGTACGCAGCAACCCTTTAAGTCCAGCAAGATAAAATTCACACAATAATACATAATGCTCTCTGTACTTCTGCACCCCTACCCAAATGTACAATATACCTGTGTGTTCAGGGTCTACCAAGGATGTAGGTAGGCATACTCAGTACTGAAATTTGTCCAGTTTTCTTGAGCAGCCTGTGCTAATGTCAACACTAAAAAAGCACAAACTGTTCAGAAGTGAGTAAATTAATATTCTCAGTATAGCAGTTCACAAACAGTTCTTGTGCCAAAAGAATACATATCAATAACTACTTTTGTATGGCAGTTAATTGTATAATTAGAAAATAAAGTACATACTCCCATGTATCCTGTGTTAGCATTTGGAGAGGTGAGTACAATTCTACACTGACAAGTATGTACTGGAAGCAGCAACATTCAGGTCTGAGTACAACATTCAAATCACTGACTATACCCCTGGCTTCAGATATAAGAACTATACCAACCTTCTGACTTAAACAACAATGTCCACAGCAAACAAGCGCGATCCCCATTTTGGAAAGCTGAAAGGGCTATGCCTACCTGAGTTAGCAATTTATAGCATTGTGTCGCTATGACAGTGATTACTGCAATTACCACACAGCAGGCTGCATGCAATTAGCAAATGGTGGCCTCCAATTGGTGCAGAGGCCATCACATGCACATGTGCAAATACCTATAAAAACAGGCTGTAATTGCTGCCCACAAACTCAATCACTCTATTGCAGAGACACTGAGAGAGAGAGATACAGAGAGAGAGAGAGAGAGAGAAAGAAATAGAGAGAGAGACAGTGAAAAGCAAAAGGAAAATGGAAAATAAATAATACCAACTCATACAAAGGAAAGGTATGTAACAGATATGTATTTACTGGCATGTAGTAGATGTTTTTGAAGAGTACATAATGTGAACCATTCATATGTGGCAGCAGTACGTATCTATGCATAGTTGTCCTGCTTAACTACTGCCATGGACAATTCAGTGTGTAGCTGTGTGCAGTGGGACATAACTGTGAAATATGTAGCTCAGCATTAAATGTCAAACATCTGATCCATGTTATATGTGTTCTGTACAGTAGTGTGGACAATGGCTGTTTGGGGGATTAGTGCAAACATCTATATAAATATGGTTGTGACAGAGTAACACATGCATGTTTGTCATATTAACGTTTATCTTAGCACTGGCAACTGCTGTACCAGGCAAGTATGCTAATCTAGCATTTGTAGCTATATATACCCCCTCTAATGTTACTGTGTGTTCACATGTGACACCTGTTCATGTTGCAGCAAGGCCCAACAGTTCAACTGTGAAGTCCAGGGGCTTACAACAGTGTGGACCTTGTGTGTGTATGGCACACACATAAGGAGATATATATATATATATATATATATATATATATATATATATATATGTCATATATATTAACATCCGTATATGTGCATAGGGCAAGGGACATATTGCAACTGTTTGTGAAGGGTGGGCATATATATGTTGGTGAAGGTTGTTATGTGCATATTTGTATGTAGGTTTTAGTGTGTGACAAACAAGACAGCATACAGTGCTGGTATATGACATGCGGTGGTTAAACACTGTGTGTGTTTTGTTCAGTTTACAATGTTGCAGCCAGTGAGACCTGCTAAAGCTACCTGGGCTGAGAACACCTTCAATGCATTTCTCACAAGATTGTGCGATATTATTACATTACTGTATACCTCACATCCTTTGTATAATTGATATTCCCACCATGAAAGGTGGACTGTATATTTGCCTATATGTATATGTTTATGTATACCAATGGATGTGTATATATATATATATATATATATATATATATATATATATATAGAGAGAGAGAGAGAGAGAGAGTCATATATAGTCATACACACCCACATATACTTGCTGCAATAGATTCTATGTAAAGTTGACTGAGTGTGATGGTCAATGTGTTGGTGAATGTGTCAAAGATGTGTATTTGTGGGATAGCTTAGTGGGAAACTGTTTCTGTCATGGTATTATGTGTCCTTGCTTTGATCCCAGCAAAAGCTATGTATGCTGTTGCTAGGCTGATAAAGCACTATGGCATACAGTCTGATGTAGTCCCTTGGTGTTAACTGGGGTGTGTCACTGGAGGCTAAAGCACTACATGTATGCTTATTGATTGTTACTGATGTTGAATCCAAATCCTGTATGAACTGTAATACTACTTGAAGCTGTAGGCCTAAACAGCAAAGTATGGTGTATGTCCACATTGCTTGTAACCACTGTTTTGTGTGGGCCCTGTAGTCCTCACAGATTACATTCCTAAGGCTTAAGGTTTTGTAAGTACTGACACACAGTACTGTATGGTACACACGTAAAGCTTATCTGGGTTGCCATACCTTTGTGTCTTGTAGTTATGTCTGATGTGTCTGTGGGTATGCCTGTAACATGTCCTCTGTCATATGTGTGTTACAAGATATAACTGCGTATCTAGCAACATTTATAGTTTACTACAGCAGTATGCCACCTATATCCACAATTGTGCACATATTTTGGCCACGGGTTTGCCATCAACAAGTTGTGTGGTATAATGGTAATACTGTAACTGGACTTTACAAACATTGCGATGGATGACATATTTCTTTATGCATTCGCTTGATCTATACCTTCTGTGGCTAGGTGGTGCATTGTGTCACATACAGTGTGCCATGTACTGTTGTATAGTCTTATATAGTGATTTTATTTTGTTGCTGTGCAGAACATGGTTTATTATATAGAGCGTGCCAGGCACTTTCAAGCAGTTGTGGGGTGAGCACTGATAAGTGGTATTGAAAGTGTTTAATCTTAGTCAGCTAATAGGTTGCTATATATGGCAGTTCAGTGATATCTGTACTGTATAATGTTAAGTGTGCCATATGACTTGCTCAGACATATTTTTTCTTTGTCTTTCAGGGATCATGGCCCACCATTGTAATCCCAGTACAGTAGTGCTGAGGATGACTTTATTACCAGCTGTCTGATTCAGTACTACAGCCTACTATTCTCGAGAACCAGCCAAGACCAGCATGAGCGTACTGCACTGTGGCAAGATGTTGTCCAGAGGGTAAATGACATAGGCATGCATAACTGGACATATGAGGAGGTACGCCATCACTGCAGTGATTTACTTAGACATGTCCGGCAGCGTACTTCTGATGTCCGTAGACAACAGCTTGCAACAGGTGGTGGGGTTAACATCCACCCCACCTCACCAGAGTGGAGGAGCTGCTCCTGAGCCTGGTGGCACCTGCCCAACAACAACAGCAGACATTTGCCTTGATGGAGGTTAGGACCACCCAGCAAGAACACATGGAGCGTGCAGGTAACATGGCATATCTTTAGACTACTGTTACCTCTATTGGTAGATCATGCATATGTGAGATGCGTACTGTGTAGTTAGAAGATGTGGAGCCTTTTGTTGTGCAATACCGATCATTTGGAACATAATCTGTAGGCCTGTGAATGTAAACTGTTGTACTACTGTAAGATTGCAAATCCACAGTAGCAATGCCACAGTTGTCGACATTGACAAACTGTCTCATATCCATGTAGATCCCTCTGGTGTGACAGCAAGGCAGCGGACATATGCTGGTGAGTGTGTTCTACATTTATTATTGCAAATAAAAAGTGCATGTCATAGTTAAGGTGTAGGCCATGTACACATGTAACACACCTACGCATAATGCATGCTGTGCATGTTTGCTGTAAGACTATGCACATCTCAGTAATGTGATTAGCTGCCTCAAACACATGCAATACACAGGCCATCTCAAACAAATGTGGCTACACTGTAGTGACCATTGGATAGGCAGAGTCGATACGCATGCACACAACATACACAACTATGTCATACACAGAACATGTTAACATGCTACATATGAAGTATTCACAAACCCTCTGTAAAGTCACACTCCAGTATCCTAAATGTCATCCACACAGCACACATAATATACCTGAGGGGTAGAGGCCTATCATGGGACAGTGAAACACACTGCAACACACAACACATTCATGTTAGGCAATGCTCCTTATTGGCCTCCTTACAAACCCATGTAACAACTGGCTGTGAAATGGGGAATGTAGCCATGGTAGTGCAGTTCTGGTACAGCATGATAGGTGCTGGTATGGGACACATTTGTAGCCTTGAGTGACCACATGATGCTTCATAATGATGGCTTATGGTACTACACCCCATCCAGTTATTGTAACCACAGTACTACACATAGCTTTCATTGCTATACACCTCAATGTTGTGTGTGTGCAAACATATGCACCTATAAACAATATGCATACCAATCACCATTTGCACAACTGACACATATATGTCTTGTAATGCTATTGAGTGGCTAGGTCATATGACACACATTGGGTATGTGTGATGTTTAAATATGCATTTGTGTTTCAGCATGCCATGTCATGGATGACACTGGCATGTCCACAATATGATCTGCACTCACCATAACTACTGTACATTGGCTATGTGGACCAATGGTATTCCATCATTTATACATGCACCACTGATCTTGTGTGTATACACATCATGCATGAGCTAAAACTGTGTTAACAATTATTTGCTAAAGACACAGAGGCTCTAATCAGAATTGGATATCTATGTGACACACAGATACACATCCAGCCATGGTATGTATACCTGCGAGTGATGGTGCACAGTAAATTAAAGAGTTTTTAATACTTGCACAGCAATGTTGTGTCCATGTATAAATTGCATTCTAGGGGGAGGCCAATCACCGAACAACAAAACACATGCATCAAAGCCATGTATACTGTTAGTAACAAGGACTGTCTACACTTGCACTGCATGCTGTTGAGCAACACATGTCCTGCATGCTGACATGTGTGATATGACTGTTTATCTTGTGATACTGTACCCCACTATCAACTGCTATTGAGTATGTTCTGAGATTGCTGGTGGTGTGTGTGTGTGTGTGTGTGTGTGTCTGCTTTAGTGAGGAGTGTATTTGTGTGCATGTGTTCATGTGTGCATGTGTTCATGTGTGCATGTGTACATGTGTTCATGTGTACATGTGTGCATGTGTTCATGTGTGCATGTGTGCATGTATTCATGTGTGCATGTGTTCATGTGTTCATGTGTGCATGTATTCATGTGTTCATATGTTCATGTGTTCTGACATCATGTACAGGTCTTAAAGTGTGTTTCCTATTTTACGCTCACAGGTGCTGAGGTTGAGCTGGTTCAGTGCAGCAGGGAACCTGATGTCACTGACACAAATAGTGATAATGAGGATAGGTGTGTTGAGGCACAGGCATGTTTCTCAGGGTCTGTTGTTGGGCCACCAATTGACAGTACACAAGTCTCCATCCCATCCATGCACACAGTCATACTGCCTGTACATCCATCATCACCAATGCCCTGGGCAGAGGGACAGTGTACAGTCAGCAATGGCCAGGACAGTGTGGTATCTATGGCACATGCATCAGGACACAGCAGCCATAGCCAGATGTCTGGAATGGTACCACATAGGCAGATGTCCAGGGGTTCTCGTCAGAGCACTGCTGGTCGTCATGCCCCTGGCAGACATGCCACAACTCTTACAACCACACGCATGTTCCAGGCTGTCATGGAGGCACAGGCACATATGGAGCAGTACACCAGACAGGGACTAAGGGCACAGAGGGCTCATAACACTTCTTTAAATGACAGTATCCATGCCCTAGCTGGTGCCATCCATAATTACACTGAGGTCATTGATAGACGTTGGGGTGAGACATTAGATGTCCTCCACAATGTCATGTCCATGTGTCAGGACAGTGCAGGCCAGTTGAGACGTGGACGTATGCCAGCAACATCATCAGCTGGCAGTCGCCGTGGACGTCCATCAAGTCATAGCTGCTCCCGTAGTGCCAGTACCAGCCCCAGCAATGTTGGGGGTGTGCTGTCCATAGACTGTCCTAGAAGACCATGTGCATGTGGCTCTGGCCAGTCCCAGCAGGGACCTGGATCCAGTGTACATATGTCAACATCTGAGGATAGTACCCAGTCTGGATTAGTACCTGATAATGTCTGTAGCACCCCTGCCAGGCACAGGTCCCGTATCCGTGGCCAGAGACGGTGATCTGTAAAGCCTGCCAGGTACAGTCTGTAGCTGTCCCACAAATCCCCGTATATGGCAGCCACATGGTGGAACTGTGTGAATGCAGACACACACACAAAACCAGACACCTAGGGCAAACACATACCCACACACATTACTTCCACATTGGCCCATAACAGTACTCTTGGCCCTCACACACATACTCACACACACATGTCAATTGTATGGCTCAATGTAGGCCTCTGGCAAACAAACAACACACCCTGTGCATATGATGAAACCTGTGCCACCTCCTGTCATCTGTAACATTGATGGAGGAAGAGGCTAACATGGTGCTGATGCACAGGGTGACTTTATAACAGAATAGCAATGTTAGCATGTTGTCAGCAGTAAAGTGTAATGATATCCTTGAAGGTGTAGCTGAGCAGGCATGATGCATTAAAGCTATAATTATCAATGTAGTATTGTTTACACCAGTGTTTATTCCAGCTGTGTATTGTCTGCCCATGTGCCACTTGGCTGATGTGTGTAGTTTTGTCAGCATGTGTTAGAGAGTGGACAGTAAGTGTGGGATGTGTGCAGCACAGATTTGCAGGTGTACATTTGTGAACATGGTTGAGGTGCACTGTCTGCATGTACGTGCATATTGGACACATGGGCAGGGTGACATGCCCTGTATTAGACAGTGTTAACACTCCATAGTTTCTATTGGTGGCCAGTATGCATTGTACTACACACATTTTTGAACTTGAGTACACGTGTATATGACACAGTTTGACACTGTGCTGTGGGTGATACTGTTACTATCTGTCATTGGTTTGCATTCTGGTAGTATACATAACCTCAACAGCCTGACCATAAACAATTGTTAGATGATGTCTTGATAACTGACACACAGATGTAGGACACACAGTAACATTTGCAGCCTTCAAGTACTATTCTATGCCAGTAACCAGTAGTATTCACCTGCACTCAGTCCTGGGACCACTCCTGTTTGGCATATAGCTTTCTTAGGTACAAACAAACACAGTAGGGATATGTCTGGCCACATTTGGCAATGCATACTGTGGGCTATAATGCATTGTCCAGATGACACACACATCCTCCAAAACGGTATCATACAGACAGATACCTGATGTCAAACCCATGCTGTAAAGCTATAAGCCAAATAAAGCATAGTCATCCACTTTTACAAAACATAGTATTCCCAGAGTACCACATAAGTAGTAGCCCCCAAAATGTTGAACAGGTACCGATGTATACATAGAGCCATGTGTTACGATAATCACATTTCCAAAGGGTTTTGGAAATCCATCTGTGGATCACATAAGCAATAATGGGTCTGCATGCATATCCACAAAGGTTGTTGCACACCTGTAATAAATAGACATCTTTGACAGACTTTGCTGCTTTTGAACAGGTTTCAAATATACCTCAGGCATAAACCCTCACTCACACTATTCAATAGAAACCATAATGAGTGTATGTGAAACGGATGACGTAGGCCAGGGATCACTGCAGTGGTTAGGCTTGTCACAAGCATACAGATGTGACCTAAGGTCTGGAAAGTGGCAGCACACTCTGGCAAAGATAACATATGTGTTCATGGAGAAAGCAGGGTTCCCACCTATGAAATAATTGAGGTCACATGTATGTATATGTATTTGCCACACAGCTACCTGACATGTGTAATGCACATACTGTTGTCATGGTGATATGTCATACAGCACTAAAAGCAAAACCCACATCATATTGACCAACAGTGTCACACACGTGGAGCACACACACAGTCACCAAGTGCAGGGTTCAAACCCCTACCTAACTATTTTATGATACTATAGCAGTATGCATTAACACGATGCACTATACACATTACTTGGAGTTCACTTTTCCACAGGTATATTTGTAGGATGGTGACATCATCAGACTTGACAAAGATGAGTATACCACTTTTAAGATGTTTCAGTAGTCTTCAAAAAGGTTGCACCTCTCCAAGGAGACACAAACACACTTTCATACAGTTGGCAAGTGCAGGATTCAAACCCCTACCTAACTACTTTAGGATACTAGAGCAGTCCACATTAACACAATGCGCTATACACATTACTGGGAGTTCTTTTTTCCACAGGTATATTTGTAGGATGGTGACATCATCAGACTTGTCAAAGATAAGTATACCACTTTTAGGGTGTTTTAGTAGTCTCCAAAATGGCTGCTTCTCTCTAAGGAGACACACACACAGTCATACAGTTGTTAAGTGCAGGATTCAAACTCCTATTTAATTACTGGATGATACTAGAGGAGTACACATTAACATAACACGCTATACACATTACTGGGAGCTCTCCTTTCCACAGGTATATTTGTAGGATGGTGACATCATCAGACTTGACAAAGATAAGTATACCACTTTTAAGGTGTTTTAGTAGTCTCCAAAAAGGTTGCTCCTTTCCAAGGAGACAAACACACACGCTCTCTCATACAGTTGTCAAGTGCAGGATTCAAACCCCTACCTAACTACTTTATGATACTACAGTAGTACGCATTTACACGACACGCTATACACATTAATGAGAGGTCTCCTTTCCACAGGTATATTTGTAGGATGGTGACACCATCAGACTAGACAAAGTGGGTTACATTAGGTGACATTAAGTGGGCTACATAGAAGGAATTTCTAAACACTTTGGCAATGTGATCATCAAAGGAGAGTTTGCTATCTACCTGGGTCCCCAGGGCCATAACTACATTCTCTGTACATACTGGATTACCACCTATGTGGTAATTTGTGTGCACTTTGTTTTATCCAAAGGGGATGACTATGCATTTTTTGGCATTCTGCTTGAGGGCATTGTTTTAACACCAGGTATCTGTCTCTGTAAGACCCTTCTGGAGGATGTCTGTGTCAGCCGTAGAGTCGCTTATGAACCACAGTTAGCAGTCATCTGCAAACTTGTTCAGCCATACTCCGACCTTGCTTGCCTGTACCTCTGAGCAGTATCTACTGAACAGGTGGGGTCCCAGGAGCAAGACCTGTGGGATGCCATTTGTGACTGGTTTAGAGTCGGACATGGCACCCGCAACTCTGAACATGTGTATTTGATCTGTGAGCCAGTTGGCCACCCATCCTGTGACATAGGTGTTAATGTTCAAGCTGGTAAGCTTGTCCACGATGCCAGAGTGGGGAATGGTGTCAAAGGCCTTAGTGAGGTCCAGGTGGGCTGTGTGGACTACTTTCACCTCCATCTGTGTCCTTGGTAACTGTTTCAAAGAAGTCAACTAGGTTTAGGAGGCAGGATCTGCCTTTAACAAAGCCAAGTTGGGTAGAGTCCAGTGTCTGGAGGTTCCCGATGTCTCTGTTTATGGGTTCCATGATAATTTGCTCCACAGCGTTGCAGACCAGGCTGAGTAGGCCTATAGGGCAATAGTTTCCAGGTTCTGTTGTGGCACCACCTTTGTGGAGCTGGATGACTGTTGCTGTATGCCATTCTTTGGGTACATAACCTGTGGTAAGGTTGAGTCTGGACAGTGAATGTAGGTGAGGATGTAGTTCCTTTTGGGGCTGGTGTAAGACGCAGCCTGGGACACCATCCAGTCCCATTGATGCTGTGCTCTTAGCTTTGGAGAGGGCTGTTTTTACCTGCATGTCCATGAAGTCTAGGGCTCTGCATTCTTCTGGGATGGATACAGGCCTTTTTGGGGGTGATGGGGTGGGAGTTTGCACTGAACTTGTCCACCAGGATGTGGGCAATGTCAGTTGGTTCAGTGTATTTTTTACCATTTTGCAGTAGCTGACAGCATATTTGACAGTTGCCACCTAAATGTTTGGTATAGCTAACGACGGCTTTGTGGTTGTTATTCTTACATTCCTTGGCAATTTGTCTTTAGAAACTGGCCTTGGATTATTTTATGAGTGATCATTGTTTCTTCCTAATAATGATCAGTGACGACTTTCCTTTTGTGAAGTTGGGCTCTATCATGTGTTCGTTTCCTCTTTCTGTTGTATAGCTTATTTATGGGCAATGACCACCAGATTGGGTTCTTATTTTTGGAGGAGTGCATCTTGGTTTTATTTGGGATGTCTCGATCCATGCATCTCCATAGATGCTCATAGAATGCACTTGTAAATGATTCTGCAGACTGTATACCATTATCCTATAGCAAGAGGTCTTTGGAACTTTCCACTTTGGTCTTGGGAAGTGTGCAGTTTGCTTTTGAAAATTTCTTCACAGTGGTTTCCTTGACTGGGGGGGGATGTGGATGTCCAGTGTGATTACTTTATGTTCTGATATTACCAGCAAGGGGTTTATCTCTGTTGTGGAACACTGGTACCCCATGTTGGTGATGATCAGGTCCAGTATGTTGTCACCTCTAGTGGGTGTGGTGATCAGCTGTTCCAGGGAGTTTGAGTTTTTAAAATCTAGGAAGCATTGGGCAAAGGACGTTGTATGTGAGTAATTCTCCCAGTCAATGTTTGGGTAGTTGTAATCTCCTCATATAATGGTGTTTGGTAGGACCTTTATATTTTCCACTGTTCTCAGGAATACTGAATGAGGTTCCTGAGACAAGGTAGGTGATCTGTAGCAGGCTACAATCTGATAAGCAGCTTTACCCAATGTTAGTTGCACTTGCATGGTCTCCAAGGCCTCATGCTGTGCCACTAACCTGAAGGTGTGGGTATCCATAAGGTAAATGGATACACCCCTTCATTTTGTATTTCACTCTGGGTTTTTGGGCCTGAAGATCAGAGGGATTGTGAGTGTATTACTTGGAGCATGTCCAACAGCTCTGTGTTTGACATAGCTGTGTATGTTAGGCAGAGATCACCTCTGAGTAGGCGATATGCAAGAGAGTACAGCTGGAGCATTTTGAGATGGTCTGTGTATGGCATGCATTTCAGGCCGCTAATGCTCTTTGTGAGGTATTTTTGCATGCTTTCCAGTTGTTGTAGATGTCTTGTGAGGTACATAGCAAAAGGGGTGTTGCACTCTATTATGGATCTAGTGAATGATGAGTAGAGGGGAAAAATGTCCTTTTCTATTCTGCATGAGACACCTTTAGTGATGAGGTGTGCCATGTAGAAGGATTTCCTGACTACTGTGGGGATGTGATTATCACAGGTGTGTCCACTGTCCACATGTGACCCAAGGTCTCTTATCACACTTTCAGTGTTAACTATACTACCGCTTATGTTGTAGTTCATGGTGATTTATACCTAGTTTAGTGGGTTTATCTATAATTCCAGAGTGTGGGATGGTGTTGAAAGCCGTGGCAAGATCTACATAGGCTGTGTGAACCACCTTACCCTCGTCTATGGTTCTGTTGACTGCTTCAGTGACGTCTATCAGGTTTAGGAGACATGATCTGCCTTTTACAAACCCAACATGGTTGTGGTCCAGAGTTTGGAGATTACCAATGTCTTTTCTTATAAGTTATATGATGATACATTCTATGGCATTGCAGAGCAGGCTCATCAGGCTAATGGGGTGCTGGTTCCTGGGGTCTGTGGTGGCTCCCTTGTGTAGTGGGAGAACCGTTGCTGTGCACCATTCAGCAGGCACAAAGCCTGAGGTGAGGCTATGACTGAACATGGTACATAGGTGTGGTGCCTGTTTGTTCTGTAGTTTGTGTAGAACACAGCCTGGGATGTTATCTGGTCCCATGGATGCTGTGTTCATGGCTTTGGAGAGTGCTTTTTACCTGTGCAGCTGTGATGACAGCAACTTTGAAGTCTTCCGTTATAGAGATGTGCTCTTTCATGGGTGAGAGGGGGGTAAAGTTAGCACTGATCCTATCTGCCAGGATGTTGGCAATACCAGTTGGGTCTGTATATTTAGTGCCATTGTGCTGTAACTCAGAGCAGATCTGAGTGTTGCCATTGAGATTCTTGACATAGCTATAGAATGCTTTGTGGTTGACTTTAGAATCAGTGTCGATTTTGTTTTCATAACTAGCTTTGGAGGATTTTATCAGGGATCACAGCTTCTTACTGATGTTGACCATGGAGCTCCTTCCCTCATGGGATTTTACCCTCTTTTGCAACAGTGTCTTCCTTCTGTTGTGCAGTTTGTTTATGGCAGGGGAACAGCAGATTGGCTTCCTTTTCTTGGAGGATAGCGTCTTGGTTCTGTTTGGGATAGCACGATGCATGCAGTCATGTAAGTGCTTATAAAGTGCAATTGTGAAGGATTCAGTAGTCATAACTGTATTGTCCATATGCATGGGTGTCCTGCAGTTCAGCACTTCTGTCTTAAGAAGCATGAAGTTGGCTTTGGAGACATTTTTTAACATGGTTTCCTTAATGGGGGTGTGGGTCCAGAATGTGGATATGTAGGGTAATTAGCTTATGGTCAGATGGGACCAATGAGGTGCTGACTTCAGGTGTGGAACACCAGTCACGCAGGACAAACCAAACCCTGTAACCAGCACAAATAACCACAATGTGAGCTAAATGCTACTCATTGCCACAAGTCTCAGCCTCCAGATGCACACACTCAAGGTACTTCTCATTATGGAGAATATTGATATCTGTGCAGTAACAGAAACCTAGTTCAAGGCTCCAGACAGCACACCAGCACTACCAGGATACTACTCATTCCATACCTTCCAGCATCAGAACCTGAATCATAGCACATAGGGTGAGGATGTATCCATATTCATCAAGGATACCTACACCTCTCTCTACATGCTCTCTACAGGATATGTACCCATAGAATGTTACACAGCAATGTTCTTCACAATCCACAGGGGTGGAGCCACAAAAATCCCTTGGCATTCATGCTCTATGAGCCTGACGAGTGTGTTCTGCAAGGCAATGGAGCCAATCATAATGGAAGTCAACAATACAGAGATTGGGAACCTTCACACAGTTGAGCACACCCAGTTTGGCTTCGTCAAATGCAGACCATGCCTCCTGAACTGGGAGGATTTCTTTGACAGTTACCCAGGCTACAGATGATTGAAAGGAGCTCAACACAGCCTACCTATACCTCGCTAAGGCCTTTGACACCATTCCCCAGTCAGGTATCATAGATGAACTCACCAACCTGGCCATGAATCCATATATCACAAGATGGATTGCAAACTGGCTCACAGATAGATCCACACATTAAGAGTTGCTGGCTACATGTCAGACTCTACACCAGTAACGACTGGTGTCCTCCAGGGTTCAGTCCTGGGGTCCCTCCTGTTTGGTATAGACTTCTCAAATGTACATGCCAACACAGGAGGGTTGTGGTTGACTAAGTTTGCTGGGAACTGTAAAGTGTTTGCCATAATAGATTCCCCGGAAGACAGACATATTCTCCAGAAGGGACTCTATGAGACAGATGTGTGGTGTTAGAATCATGGCCTCAAGCTCACTGTGGAGGAATGCATAGTGATCCTCTTTGCTGAAAACAAAATACCCACAAACTACCACATAGGTGTTACCCCCTTAAAAATGACAAGGTGATAAGGGATCTGGGGACACAAGTAGGTAGTCATCATTCCTTTGACAACCATGTTGCCAAAGTGATTGGGAGATCCTATGTGGCAGACCTAATCAACAAAGGGTTTGCATCAGGATCCAAAGAGGTAGTGTTGGCACTCTACTCTTACATCATCAGACCCATCATTGAGTTCAGTGCACCATTTTGGATGTACTCGACTTAGCATATCCAGCAGCTGTAGAGACCACATAGGTACCTCACCAAGAGGATTACTGGCCTCAAACAGTTGTGTTATGCAACACAACTGGTAAAAATAAATATGTTCTTCGTTGCATACCGCCTACTCAGAGGCACACTCTGCCTAACATACAGAGCCATGTCCAACACATAACTGTTGAACATGCTCCATCTACAGATAACAACATTGAGTGACCCTACACATTCTAGGGATATGAACCTCATCAGAATGCTGAATACAACATGCTGGTGGGATAGAGTACCATCCCAGACACTTGCCTTACTGTGGAACAGAGTCCCAATGTACATCAGACAGAACCCCTCGCTGACACTCTTCAATTGGAACTTGGAGTTAGTTCCCTAGGCCTCTGTGTAGTAGAGCTGATGAAGTGATCCATGGTGTGACAGTTCAGTTTCACATACACTCATCAAGGCTCCTCTGGAAGAGTGTCAGTGAGGGTCTCGGCTTAATCCTGTTCCAAAGCAAGGGAAGTCTGTGAGTTAGTAATGTATCCCTCCAACATGTTCTATTTAATGTTGTGATGATGATATCCCTAGAGCATGTAGTACGGTGAGCTTGGGTTTACTTCAGATAGCGCATGTACATCAGTTCTGCATTGGACATGGACCTGTCTGTTGGGCAGAGATCTCCTGAGTAGACAGTATGCAACAGAGTACAGATTGAGTTAAATCCAGTCTTGTTGCATGGCGCAACTGTTTGAGGCCAGTAATCCTCTTGTTGAGGTACTTCAGTGGTCTTTCCAGCTGCTGAAGGTGCCTAGTCAGATTCATCGCAAGTGTGTTGTGGTACTCTCTGATGGGTCTGATGACTGATGAGTAGAGGGAACCTCCTTTGACCTACATGCAAAGACCTTGGCAGTTTGTGGGAACACATAGCATGATTTTCTGACCACTTTGTGAATGTGTTTCTGGAAGTAGAGATGACTATCCACATGTGTCCATAGATCCCTTATTATCACATCCATATTTAGGATGTTGGCACCTATGTGGTATTTGTATGACTGTAGCTCGAGGCCATAATTTTGACACCACATATGTCTGAATGAGACCCTTCTTAAGGATGTCCCTGTTGTCCCAAACATCGATTATGACAACTTTTTTGCAGTCATCCACAAACTTTGCTAAACATAGCCCTCGTGTGTTTGACTGTATTTCTGAAAAGTATACACCAGACAGGAGGGGCCCCAGAACTGAGCCCTGGGGGACAGCAGTTGTTACCAGCTTGAACAGGAGACCACAATTCTTACCTTGTGGGATCTATCTGTGCCCCAGTTGGCAATCCATCAGATGACTTACATATTTATGCACTGGTTGTTGGTTTTGTGGATACGACATGTGTCTGGGATGTTGGAAAAGGGCTTTTCAAGGTCTATGTGGGACGTGTGTAACTCATTTCATTGATGTATGTCCTGGGTAACTGCCTTGAAAACAGTTTAGCAGGTTTGGGAACCATGACCTGCACCCTGACCAAACCAAAATTGGTAGGGTTGGGTGTTTGTAGGCACACAATAGCTCTGTTTATGAGTTCCATCATGATGGACTCCATGGCCTTGCAGATCAGGCTTAATAGGCTTATAAGACAATAGTTTCCATGGTCTGTTGTGCACCGACACTTGTGGAGTGTGCCAAACATTGCTGTAACGCATTCAACAGTTTCATATCCTGTACATAGGGTGAGTCTCAACAGACTGTTCAGGTGCAGGGTCTGTTTGTTTTGGAGTTCACATATAACACAGCTAGGGAAACCATGTCATCCCATAGACACCATGTTTTTAGGTTTGGAAAGTGCTGTTTAACCATTGTATATGTGATTTCTGGGTTTTCACAATCTCCAGGTATGATATTGGGCCCTTTTGTCAGTGAGAGGGGGGTAAATATGTATGAACCAGTCTGACAAGATGTTGGCAATGTCAGTCATGTACATGTATTCATTTACAGTTTGCACTGACTCAGAACATATATGAGTTTACATTGATATTTATGACATAGCGAAAGAAAGCTTCATGGTTCTCTATGGACTCTTTGACAATATTTTTGCCAGAACACGTTAACAGAATGTTAGGAGTGCTCATTGTTTATTGATGATACTGATCGGAGATTTATTAATCTTCTTTGAATTTTCACTTTCTTTGAACAACTTAAGTACTTGTAGTACATAGTTTGATTATGACAGGAGTCCAATATATTATATGGGTCTGTTTTCATATAACTGTGTGCGCAAGGCAGGATTGGTGAATAGTGACAAGTTTCTGGGGTAAGAACTGCAACTTCCAGATATGTGTGGCCCACTGCTGTACTCAGACATGGCCTAAGTGTGTGAGCATGCCCAGTATGACCTTTCAGTATGTTGTTGACTGATATTTGCTTTGTTTATTTAAGTGTGTGAGCATGCCCAGTATGACCTTTCAGTATGTTGCTGACTGAAATTTGCTAAATTTGTTTAAGTGTGTGAGCATGCCTAGTATGGACATATATACTATATGTGTATGGAAAATCAAGTTGGTTTTTACTTCAGGGCTCACCTTTGTGTTGTACATTGACAGGAAGCATGCTGTTCCTGCAGGGCTTCCATGAGTCACTTTGCATAGACTTATCAACATTTCTACATACAGGGGGGACAGCTATTATTTGTACATTTCTACCTGGGGGGGCACACCTGATTGTTACTGTGGGTGTACATAGGATGAGGGGTTCACCTGACACTTATACACATTTGCTAGGCCTGCACTGCTATGGCAGGTACTCCATTTCAGTCTGTACTGTTGCCTATCGTACTGGCTTGAGACATACTACTGTACTACAGATCTTAGCTTCCAATTTCACGTATATTAGTTTGTGACTTCATAGCCTACCCAACCCACATCACATTGCCTGGCCTGTTGTTATCTGTCTGCATAGGCCTGGGGGGAAGTTACTCATATGGCTCTTCAGAGGGCATGATACAGCATTTGTTTGTGTTTGCGTTAGTCTACAATTGTCCTGCTGTGTCTGTGCCAGTGAAATGCTGTCATGGCTTAGTGGTTCAGTACTGTGACTATAGTGCACAGTATCCTGAGTTCGAGCCCTGTCACTGCTTTTTATTTTCCTGCTGGGCAGACCTGACTGGTTAAGGAACAGTAAAGCAGGTGTGAGCGTGTTTACCCGACATTGCTCGACTTTGCCTGACTTTGCCCAACATTGCCCAACATTGCCCAACGTTGCCTAGCATTGCTCAACGTTGCCCAATGTTGTGCTAGTTTGCGTGGCATGCAGCTCTGTGCAGTTGTGCTTAAATATGCTAAATAGTGGTAAAATGTGCTTAGCACTGCTTTATATTGCTTAAAATAGGGCAATCGTGCCTCAGGTGGTGCTGCAGGGCTGCCTATGTCGGATGCACATAGTACACTCCCTATACATGTTTGAAAACTGTTAGTGTCAAGTTAGGCATCCCTTTTATTGTATGTGCGAGTCAGAGAGAGGTGTCATTTCCAGGGTTCCTACTGATTCAGTGTATGTGCTATGCGTTGCCTCTTTGCCAAGATCAAGGCATACTGGGCACGCCTCCTTCTGACTACTGGGGCAGGCTCAGGTTGTTCCTCCTTCGAGTCACGCTGTGCCTGTGCAGGCCTTGGCAATGGTGGGGGGCTGTTTGGCCCTGCCCCATGCTGTTCCTGCTGCAGCTGTTTTCACAGGATCATATTGTGTAGCATGGCACATACCATGACAATTTGGGTACATGTAGTTGGTGAGTACTGCAAGGCTCCACCAGATGTGTCCAGGCACTGGAACCGTGACTTGAGCATCCCAAACACATGCTCAATAATGTTTCTTGTTTGTGCGTGTGCCTCATTATGGAGTTCTTGTTCGGGTGTGTGTGCATTTCTGATGGGTGTCATCAGCCACGGCTCCAATGCGTATCCAGCATCCAGCAGGTGACTGTCAGGGATGTCCTCATTTGCAAATCTCTGGTACAGCTGCGTCAGATGCCAGATGTGGGAATCATGATAGCTTCCAGGGCAGCCAGCAAACACATTCATTATTATGCCCTGGGCATCGCACATGACCTGGCAGTTGATGGAGGGGAAGCCCTTGCGGCTGATGTAGACCCTACCCCGCTCACTGGGTGGTGCTTTCATGTGTATGTGCATGCAGTCTATTGCACCCACTACCTCAGGGTATTTTGCTATTTGGTGGAAAAGACACATATTGCTGGCCAATGCCTCACTGGAATTGGGGAAATATACGTGCTCACCGACATGTGCTGACATGGCATCCAGGAATTGGTGCAGTTCCCTGGATGCTGATACCTGTGAAAACCCATCATATCACCAGTTGGTCTCTGGAAGGTACCTGTAGCTAGTATTCGTAGGCCAACACATACCTTGGTATCCACTGGGATGGGTTCCCCTCTGTTGGTTCTGTGTGTGAGGTGTGGCCGGCACAGCTCAACAATTTGCTGCAGGAGGTCTCTGTCCACTCTATAGTGCTCCACTATCTCCAGCTCATGTAGCCCCTGGTAGGTTACCCTGGGTCTGTACACTCTTCTCCGTCTCCTCACTGTGGGTTGGTCAGCAGCATTCACAACATCACCACCCTCAGCATCTTGCACATGTTGGCTTATAATAGCAATAGCAGCACCTAACATTTTGTCTGACTTAAGCTTTTTAAGTTTTCACTCTTTGTATACTGCAGTGTTGCAGAGTTCTTGGGAAAAAACAGGGTAGATTGCTGTTTGCAGAGTTTAAAGTGCTGGACTGGGCTAGTCTACTGCCAGTGTAATTGGCTGATTCTGATATATTTCACCTGGCAGCTCTGCTAGTTCTCCTTGGTTAACTTCCTACTACTTCTTTTCCTTCTTTTTATCTTTCTGTTTCCACAAGGGGCAGCGCCGCACAAACAAGCACACACTCGCACACACGGTGTAAGCACGTTTGGAAAAAATTTCAGATGTATCCAAGGCGTACACCTTTGGTTTCTTGTTTTCAGCTAGGACAACTGTAGACACACCTCTTGCAATCCTAAGCAACTCAGGGCAAACACCAGCCACTGTGCTCCAATCAGCAAACAGCCTTTCAGACATACCCCCGCATGTTGTCATCTATCTTCTACTCTACTACTCCCCTACTCCTACACTTACACTCTAGGGACATGACTCACATGCTGGGGAAAATTGGGATTCACTATCCTTATCCTCATTTGCATAGGATTGCCTACTAATGCTTGGTTACATCTCTCACACTGAGCTTCCCCTCTTAGCAACCACTACTCAGTGGCCATGTTGTTTTCAGCCTGCCATTCACCTGCATGGCAGAACAAGCTTTTTAGTGAAAATACCCATTTTTGGCTATTTTTCAATTGTTTTCATTTTATTTAAAGCACAGCACGTTTGCGCAGCACTGCGCTACGCTTAAACATCTGCGATCAGGGAATAAAAACTGGATTTTAAGGATTTACAACATTTACAAATGCCAATGGCCTTATATTTGGCCATTGGCATGCTTCCTCAACTAGATGCATCCTTTATTTGGAGCTGTCATAGCTCCGTTTAGCTATTTGCAGAACGGTACTCCTTTACCAACGGAGTAAATTTCTGCAAATAACACTACTCTTCCACGGACAGGTTAGTGTTTCCTGGATCACAAATTTACCTCATTTGCATAGCCTTCAGCAGCAAATGAGGTAATTTGCATACCATAACACTGTCCGTGCAAAAGTAGCTTTAGAAGCTCTCATGCATGCCCCTGCCGGCTATTGCTGGATTGCTCGGCAGACATATTGGCTGTCTGCCATCTTACACTACTCTTAGACTCCGTGCAAGCCTTCGTAAATCTGGCCCTTTGTCTTTTAGAAAATACTTTCCAATGTAACTAAGTATATAAGAGAGATATTTAAGATCTGTTCCTCATTGTTGGGTCTTTGTCTGGGATTCTTCATCTAAGAGGTTGGGAAGGCATGGTAGGTATGTGATGGGATGCACTATATAGTTCACAGAGTAGTGAGCTGAAATACACATCTAAGTCATTACGTATTTGTTTGTTTTATCACCTACTCCTTTTTCCATAACCGCCATCTGATTTTATTTAATATTGTTGCTAAAATCTATTTACCATTAAACTTAATTTAATTTTCTCTTTCATTCCATATAACCCATATAGCATACAATAAACTTTTATCTATTATTTTAACATCCTCTTTACTTGTATTCTTATAATATCCATATTTAATCATAACCATGTTTATTTTATCCACTTCTTTTATATCTTCAAAAAATCTTCCTTACATAGTTTTTCCCATAACTTTTTTACTCGTATTTTACATTTCAAAAACACATAATTATTTCTTGACAATATAAACATATTCCATTACTTTTCATATGATATATGGCATATTTCCTTTTACTGGCAATTTATCTACTATCATTCACCACAAAAAATCTTGACATTCTACTTTCTGATTACACCATTTGCTTCTACTTTTATAGCTTTATTATTTTTTCATCTACTAGATTTTCCTACGGTTTTACATAGTAATGTTTTATCATTACATTCTTATACCAAACATTTCTATCTTATTCTGTATTATCAAATTTATTTTCCATAAAGATATTTATTATTGGTAACATTTCTTCATTTATACACTCTTTTTTTTCTTATACTCTTTTTTTACCTTACCCCAAAATTTTATCATATTTATATTTATACAGTTTAACTACTAATCTCACTTTAACACTTTATAGAAATTTAATGAAGCAGCATATTCCACTAGGTTAATTAACCCTAAACCTCCTTCTTCTTTATTTACATTTAAAACTCCTCTTTTTTACTGGGTTTACTCTAAAATCCCATATAAATGAAAAAACGTATATGCAATAATTCCTTTTCAAATGCTGTTGGCAGCATAAATGCACTTGATAAGCATGCTATTTTTGTATGCTTTTCCCCCATCAGTACTGAATTTATCAAATAAGCCTTTTTTTTCTGAATGATAATGTATATGTTCTCCAGAAAAGACAGATTGTTTTATTTCTTCTATTGTTTTTCCCCATAGGATTCTACCATTTTTATTACCAAATTTTATACCTAACACAGACATTTCATTCATTGTAAAATATATACTCCCATCTTTACTATATCGCCCAAACCTTTACTTTTCTCTTTATTTAATTTATTTAAAACCATCCCTATCATCTCTAGACACTCATTTGTGCAAATTATTACTTCTTTTATCCAAATTTTGTTTTTGCAATTATTATAATGTTATTTGCATATGCTAACAGAATTGAAATTCTTAACCTTTCAGGTGTTATATACCAGATTTCCTTCATTTTATAATTTATTTCACACACTATCACATTCATAACTAATACAAATAGTATACATCTCATTGCACATCCCTGTCTTACACCACTCTTCCTATTGCATTAACCAGCAACATACAAGTATATCTACTTTATTTTTACTATCCTCTGACATATATAATTTCCTAACTTTCTCAATTATATTATATTCATTTTTTATTACTCATAGAATTTAATCTCCAGTTGTGTCAAATGCCTTACTAAGGTCTCCAACCATGACTTTCACTTTTGCTTTTCTATTCATAATATCATTCACAACGTCTGTAGCATTAATAATTCTTGACAACCCTTCCCCTTTATACTGTATATACTATCTTTCATAATATTTTCCATTGTAGTTTCAAATCTCTTTTGTATTATTCTCATAAACATCTTATAATCATTATTCAATAGTATCGGTCTCCAGTTTTTTAATTGTCTTCTATCTTCCTTCTTCCATATGAATTTAAGTATTCCACTACACAATTCTTTATATATAAAACCTTCATTTAACCAAAATCTTTAAAAAATATTTTTTGCCAATCCCTTAAATTTGTATATATTTCATACCCTATTCCATCTGGTTCTACACCCTAATCTATATTTACTTGTTATAATACTTTATCTAGATCATTTAAAGAAATATCCTTTTCTAACTCTTTATTCTTTTTTTCTGTTAACTTTTTTACTTTCCATGTTTTATTCACTACCTTCTTTTATTTTCTTTAATCATTTCTTGTACATATTGTACTAAACTATTCATAATTTTTTCTCTGAAGTTCTTTCTATTTCTTCTTTTATATTCACATTTAGAGAAATAACTCTAAAATTTACAATTTCCTTAGATTCATGGCTTCATAAGTTCACAGCTAATTACTAGGCTAGTTTTCTGAATAGGCCATTCTAAGCCAAGCCAGTTTCCCTCCCAAAGGTGAGACTCAAACATTGTACCTTATGTCTGTGAGTCAACCACCTTAAAATTTATACCAACTGTGAAGTCCCTCCTCCGGGCCAGAGATCAAGGGCCCACAATCCTATCTGCTGACACCAGTGGGGAACATTCACTGTGAGAAAAATAGACACACACAGTATTTTCAGATGCAGCTCTCACACCGATTACAATTTCCCCTTAAGAGCATACAGGGAATGCACACTCCAGTCCTGGAGTGGGACTTTCTCTCCATGCTCCAAATAAGACTCCCCACTGACCACTACAAAGCTGAGTCCCTAGCCAGGTGTTCCAAACCAAGTCCTTCACCACCCTGTCTGTGAAACCAGTACTCTCAGTGTACCTGTTCAAAGTAGTTGCCACACACACTCTTTTAAGATTTGGATTTTTACACACACACACACACACACACACACACACACACACACACACACACACACACACACACACACACACACACACACACACCAGGGAAAGGCTGGCACAGCTTACCCACTCTGACACCTCCACCCAGACAATAAGGTAGATTCACTGCCACCAGAACACCTGAAGCCAGCTACTTTAAGGGTCTTACAAGGGTACCCAATTACACTTATTAAAATGAATATGGTAGTGTTAACAAGCAGCAAGACTTTCAGGAAGGTGGAGCCACAGTGCCATTAAATAAATGCAAAATACTCTCATATGTTATACATTTTCTAAAAGACCAGCCATATTGAAAGGTTTAGATATATTTACTAATAAATAATAAAAAACATGAAAATACTGAATATCTATTTAAATAAACACCAGAGTTTCATTCACAGGAAATATAAAAAACATCACCAATGAAAACACTCAAACAGATACAGAAAAAGAAAAACTACATTTATGTATCTCACTATATTTTCTTAACTGACTGAAGAATTATTGTACCCTAGTTACTTACTAAAGCAAGGCAAGATGAAAGTGGGTGAGGGTCTTATCAGGCCTCAAACAGAGTGCACACCTCACATCTTTCACTATTATTCAAATAGAATTTCAGTCCTGGCTACAGAATGATATCACATCTGGTCACCTGACTCTGTGGTTCTCATAGTACCCCCTCACTAGAAACTGAGGCAGGATCTGTAACTGATGTTTCACAATACACACATACAACTTTAGTTAAGGTTTATTACAGTATCTGGAAACTTGTTCCTGCAGAAACTAGCAAGCTATTCTTTGGCAGCATTCAGACCAGTGAGATAAAATCTTTATGGCCTAAACCAAGTCATTTAATTTCAGGCTACTGTTCTTAAGGTTAGCTGGGCTGAGCTTAACCCCTTCCCTTCCAGTATCCTCTGTTAAAATATATACATTTCATCAGTTACAACAATACAGTCTGATATACCTGTATGCATACATGATACATTTTAACACAATCAACTTTACAAATACATATTTAACACAAGCATCTGTACAAATCAGTTTGATATTCAAATGACATATAATTCTTTACAAAAGTCCAGCTAGCTATGGTGGCATATGTTACTAATGCACTGCCCTACTCTCCCTGGCACAGCTGGCACTACATCACATCATCATACCAACCATTATATGAACCCCAATCCATCCATCCATCCTCAACCCCTTTTCCCATTTTTTCCACATGGGGTTGGGGTGTCACTTCAACAGTGACAATCATCTAGAGCCAAGGTTTTCATCACCGGGTGGCTAGCCCTGCGGTGGTAATAAATCCATATCACACACTCACACCTAGGGCCAATTTAGAGTGTCCAATCCAACTTCTGCATGTCTTTGGAATGTGGGAGGAAACTGGAGCACCCAGAGGAAACCCATGCAAACACAAGGAAGACATGCAGACTCTGCACAAAAGGCACCTTAGCCAAGAATCAAACCAGGGAAACCTCTTGCTGTGTGGTGACAATGTTAACTGCTGCACCACTGTGCTCCCAATCATTAGCTATATATATATTCTTTTTCATCTATTTCCTTTCCTTTTTTTCTTTTGTACTTATCCCTTTAAATTTCCTTTTTCTGTCTTTTACCCTTTTACCAATAGAATTATTTTTTCTTTTACTACCTCCCAATTTATATCTTCTTCATTACTTATTCTGGAGCCGTCTTCTATGTCATCTTTATTATTTTTCTCATCTAATTTTTATTCTATTTCTACTGCTTTTAAAATGTCTTCTCTTTATTAATTTTCTTCTCTTTCTTTTTCTTTTTCAGTACTTATATTTTCATTTTTGCAATCCACCCATAAATGCCCAATTTTGGTACATTTATAACATTTCAGTTCACATTTTTGCATCATGTCCCATCTCCCCAAAAATATAACATTTTCTTTTGTCACAGTTACTTATCAAATATCATTCTTTTCCACAAAAAAGCAAATAAACATGTTTTGTGTTGTCGTCAGTATTTTACAACACCCCTATTCTACTCCACAGTTATTGTGTTTGATATATTTATAATTTTTTTTCTTTCCATTTTTAACACATTACAATCCCAGACACCAGTCCATAAACTCCTTTTGTCATAAATGTTTGCAATGTCCAGTACTTGATTATATAAAGTTTTCAAATGTCATTTCAAAGTCTTTCTTTCTACCTCTGTTTGAAATTGTACATGAATTTTATTTTTTTCATAGGTTCATAGGTGTGTACTAGGCTATTGGCCCTGGAGCCTTTACAAGCCTAGCCCATAGAAGTGCCCTAGCATTGTGCCGCCCGACAATGTTAGTTTCCAGTGCCTCTATCAAGTAGAGCCACTGGAGTGATCCCTGTGGTATACTTTCTATTACCCATCCACTCATCAAGATTTCTCTTGAAGAGGGACAGTGACGTGCTCTGCTTGACATGTATGGGAAGTCTATTCCAGAGCATGGGCAGTCTCTGGGTGAGGAACCTGTCCCTCTAGCATGTTCTGTTGATTGTGGTAATGAGGTTGAAGTCTCTGGAGCATGTGGTGCAGAGGGATTGGGATTTCTTTAGATGTAGCATTTCTAACCAAGCTAGGTCAGACATGGCTTTGTAAGTCAAGCAGAGATCGCCTCTAAGTAAGCGATATGAGACAGAGAATAGCTTGAGACTTTTGAGTCTGTCCATATAGGACATGTGTTTAATACCTAGGATCCCCTTCGTGAGGTACTTCTCTTCTGTTTCCCTTTTAAATGTTTTTATCACATAAAGGTTCCGCATCTATATCAGAAGATTGAATGCTAAAAATAGCGAATGGTCTTTTATCGAATCTAAAAATGTGAAACCTTAAAATGTCGAAGGAACAGATCAGAAATTTTTTTTCCTAGGGAAAAATTTCGCTGATCCATAAAAAATAAAAAAACACCCCTCAACTTAAATATATCAACTCCGAGATCACACCACAGTGGAGAAAACAGCAAAGTCCGGAGAACGGCCCATTGATTTTTTTCCCTGGGAAAAATCAATGTTCTGTGCCTTCAACATTTTCATGTTTCACGTATTAAAGTTCAGTATAAGAGCGTTCGCTAATTTAAGCATTCACTCTTCTGATAGGAACCCAAGTTTCCATGGGTCACCATCTTTCAATTTTTCATACTCTCCAAGAAAATTTTCCATTGAAAAAAAACAGTCTAAAATATAATGCCACAAAATGTCTTTTTGTAATAAGAATAAATGTTCTTACTTCATATGCTTTTACACCCAAAGGGGCTATTAAATTGTCCCACACTTCATATCTGTCCATTTCTTTGTCTTCCTTACTTTGCATCCTTACCATGTACTTCTGTTTTTCATTTTCTTCTACCTTCTTTTCTGCTACTCCACTTTTCCCTCTTTTTACTTCCTCTGCATATGTTTTCTTTTCCATCTCACCACTATTTCTCTTGATTGTCTTTGAAACCTCCTTTTGTATTTTCTCCATAATTCCCCCCCCAGGAAACATCTCCTTTATTTTATGACTCACTCTGCACCACCATTTTTTTAATCAAATCATCCTGCAACCCTCCCAGCTGGAGGGTTGTAATTTTGGCATCTATATTACATAATCGAACTTTTAAAAGTTCGAATGTCATATGGTTGACATCATAGGATCGAACTTTCAAAAGTTTGAAAATGTAATAAAAATAAATAAACCAAAGAAAAAAACTACCTGAATGGTTTAAGAAGGGGGGCAAGCCACCCTGCACCCCCCACACCCCCCGCTCTTTAAATATACCAACTCTGAGATCACACTACAGTGCAGAAAAGGGAAATCTTCCCATTCCGCACTGTACGGAGATCTCCATTGAAACGCTCAAACTTTTAAAAGTTCAATCATATGGTGTCGATCATATGATGTTCAAACTTTTAAGAGTTCAACAATGTGATATAGACCCATAATTTTGCATCCACCACTTGCTGACTCATTTCTGTCAAACAGATTTCTTTGAAACAGTTCCTCAGAATCCTGCACACATTCTCAAGTCTCATATTTTGCTTTCACCTCCATTTTATTCAGCACTCTATCATCTCCTTCTTTCTCCATCTGCTTCCCTATTTTTCCGGACTACCTCTGCACCTCAAATGGAAACAGGAAATGCTCATCCAAAACGGTTCCCACTTGCAACAATGATGAGTGGGGAAGTTTTCTGATGCTCTAGCCAAGTTGCCCCTAAATGCCAACTCAGTCTCCCTTGAAAAGAGGCTACTGTCTTAGTTGGACTAATTAGTTCTTTTGTTTCTGATAAATCACTGAGAATTGCTGTCATTCAATGATGCTAGACATTACAATTTCATAGTTTTTATTGTTCAAAGAATGACTGTCCATGCAGCACTTATTGTTCTGTTAACATTCTAATTAATTTGGAACTGTCTTGCACTTATGTTAATAAACTGCTTCCTGTAGTCAAATGTACAGGGTTTGAATCCTTTCACCTCCATCTACTTAGCTTGTAACTTTGACCAAGTCACTTAACCAAACAGTGCTTTCAGATCACCCATGATAAGTAACACTTTGTCCTATGGGTTTACTTGGATGACAAATGCATAAAATAATATTTAAAATGTATCCCCTTTTATCCCCCCTGAATATTTGACCTTGTCCAGAATTCTTACCCAAACAAATTAAGAGGTATATTGGTCTATTCATTGTAAAAAGTGTGGATTCTGGTAAATTGTTTTGGATTACAGTCAAACATGTGAGTTTCAGAGATGGCATACCTCATAAAATGATTGATAATGCAAAACTTGTTGTTCTATCATCTTCTAAGTACATAAGAGAAATATTTAAAAGCTGTCCCTGATCTTGTTCCATGTTTCTGATTCTTGAACTAAGAAGTTGAGTATATAGATGGGGGTTGCACTGTATGGTTGCAACATCAATTAGCTGAGATACATTTCTGGTCCATTATTTACTAATTTATTCATTCACTTGATCTCAAGCAAATGTCTCAGGTGTACAGTCATACAAGTGGCTATAACTGATGGGTTGATGGGTGTGTGTGTATATGTGGGTCAAAGATTCAAATATTAGCAATGTAGTGGGTAGAATGAAGTAATGTAACTGGGAGAAAAGTTAAAGTAGTTTGTCACTGGGAAAATGTAACTAGAGATGCTAACAGAGAATACAATAATAATTTGCTAGTCTGTATGTGTGTGAGGGTGGCATTCTGGACTTTTTCAATTTACTCTCAAGTCTTTAATGTTTGATGAGCTGGGTGTATGGTAAAACACAATATATTACAACTGGTGTATAAGTTTTTGTCTTATAAATAGTGTAAATGGAAAATGTTGTGTTGTAACCAAGTGATTGTTCTGGTAAGCAAAGAGGGACTGTGAGTATCAAAGAACTTAAAATACACGGTTTAACCGCAGTATGTGTGTCCTTCCTAGTTGTTAACAAATGTATCACATTTTACACATCTGTTCTACATTGTGAAAGATAATGTAATATTCTGAATTTTGAACATATGCATATGTCTAACCTTTCATACTTTGTCAACAACTTTATTATATACAGGAGTCACTGATAAGACACATTGACTCCACACTATACTAGACTACTTTGTAATATAGCATGCAATTTACATCATGAAATTGTTATAAAACTATTAGTAAGGACTAAAGCTGTTTACTTCCACAGTCCATTTTGTGACCTTTTAAACATTTATTACATAAAGTGTGGTACAAACTTTATCACCCAACCATCAGTTTAACATGGTCATCAACATACCAATCTTTCTTCAGTCACTTCTTGCAATACCACACTTCATATCTGTTCTGCTATTTAATAAAGTCAGTGCTGTACAGTCTCCTATTTATTCACGAATGTCTCAAAGTTGTTGGTTTTCTTCTTGATCCCTGCCATCTCAAAACACCAGTCTCCAGTTCATATCCAAGGTACTCCTATTTTTTCTAGTCAGCGCCTTTTTGAGTTTCTGTCGCCCAAGCATTTTCATTTGAAACAATGGAAAAGTCTTCACTGGGAAAGTCTGTGTATGGGCTTTGTTATTGTCAGAAGAATAGGAAGCAGAGCCCCCTTCTGCTTGCTTGCTGAATCATATCTGGCTATTTTTTTTTCTTCCTTGGCCAGTTTTGCACCCAAAAATGTATTTGATCCTACAGGAAAAAAATATTCAGAAGAAAGCTAAATACAGTAGATTGACTCTCAGTATTATCTCTTGATATTCTGTGCTTGCTGGGATAAACATGCTTATCTTCCACCTAGTGTAAGGTGAATAATCATTTTCTACAAACAATCTCTGTCCTCAATTAAATACCTTTCCTTTCTTCTGCAGTTTTGTCAGGAACAACTCGTTCTGCTGATGTGATATCATCTTTAATGATATAGGTCTTTGTTGCTTTCTCATGGCAAGATTTGGAGCATACACAATGTGCCCTCTCAGTTAAAAAGTCCATAATAATAATAATAATAATAATACCAATGATAATAATGCCTATTTGTTAATCAGGTAGGCCCACTGGACACACAGTCTGTTTTCAGGGGTGACCCAGGAGCAATGCCTGGTTAAGTAGCTTGCTTAAGGTCACACAGCTGGTAAATGAGGTTTGAAGGAATCAAATCTCGTACCACAAGAAATACATCTCACAGCTTTAACCCTTTGCTCCACCTGCCAGACAGCATCAGTCCAGTTGCTTATTTTTACTTTAATACAATTAATGCATTCTGTTCATTCCACTTTTTCCAGTACAGCAGAAAATCTCAGGTTTGCACTGTATGTTCTATCTTCTAACTCTACTCATTTTTGAAAGAACTCTCCTTGAAAAGCCTCATTCATAGACATCCTTTTTATTTCAACCTCTGATTTTTCCAGTTGTACTAGTTTCTTTGAATAGCTACCTTAAAACTTCTTCTATGTTTTTCAGCCTTTTTTATTTGCCTTTACATAGTTCTTCACTTATTTTAAACATTTCTGGGTACATTTAATGTATTTTTCCACTATTCACTGGAAGCTGTTTCCTGTTCCAATGCTTAAACCTGAAGTGCTTTTTTCCCTCAATAGCTGCAAGATTCTGCTTAGCCAATGCGTATTCTTCTCATTCGCTGCTCGATTTCCTCTTGCTTTCTCCATTTTTTTCTATGCTGACTTCCAGGCAGTGTAATTGTTAAGTAGTAACTGCTTTTTTTTCAACAGATGAAAAGCTTTAACTGGCTTATTGTCACAGATGCAGTTTTCACACTGCAGGAGCTCTAATCAACCTGTTGATCAATGTCCAGCCATCTTGCAAGTCCCTGGCTCTAATATTATCATTTCAATTAATTCTTGCAAACCATCATATTAGCTTTAGAAATGTCCAAGCTGCCTATTTACATTACAATCATCTTATGTTATTTTATAATTTTATTTTCTTGAATGTGCAAGCTACTCTGTGCTTTTATCCTGCAAATTTTCATAAACTAAGCTTCTTACAATGTAAGCGTCCTGTGTAGTTGGCAGTCTGACTACATTTTCCAAAGACTGCAAAACTGAGAGACAACTAAAGAAAAGACTATACAATGCCAGCATACTGTGAATTTAATGAATGTATCTTGCTTGTACCTGCCCTGATATTAGGATCTTTAAAACTTTTAACTGTTTCTTTAAAAAAATATTCATTTGTATGTTTTTATTAGGTAATTACATGGACTTGCTTTTAAGACTTTGAATTTAAAACATACTATCGTCATTTTAGTTTTCATATCGTAATTGTATTTTGTTTTTGGTGTTTATATATCATGCATATTTTAATACTACAGAATTAATTTCAACATTATGAATATTCATGAATTTTCACCTATGTCACATGGTTTCCACCTACCTATGTAAATTGAGGTTAAAGTTGATTTTTTGGTTCTGAAGAAGTCCCGTTTGTTTTTAGGGATGAAAATGCTTAACTAACTATTTTATGTTTTCTCATTAATTTATCAATAAATGTTCATTTTTTATTATCGGGACTGTCATAAAAGGAGATACTGCCAGCCCGGCTATTTGGAATTTTGTAAATTATGTGTCATTTATGAATATCAACATGATTCATATGCTTGTGTTACACATTTATTAGAACTGTATGTCATATAATATGTTTTGTACAGACGTGTACTGAAGAGGTATTTTACAAAGTGCTGTTTAAAGATGTAACCACAGCATGCCCTACTGGATTAGAACAGAAATGTACCCACACTATTGTCTGTTTAGATGTATACATTTTAACAATGGAAACTGGAACACAAGAGGTTAACTTCAGAAAAATAACTGAAATTAAATTACCTTCTGGCCAGATAATAAAAGGATGGTATCTTTCAGTTTCAGTGCAGTAACAGACACAATGTCTACAACTAGAAGTTTTCTGTATTGTCTTGGAAGTGTTTTATGACTTCCAGGATCTGCCTTAGATCTAAGAAAAGCCCCTGTCTATATATTTTCACAGGTAGATGCTAAATGCTACCAGCTGCATCAGTAGGGGTTTTCACCTGGGATAGAGTTGGATGACAAGAAATGATGTCATTCTGCAAGCTCTCCCAGCAAAAATACTTGAGATATTAATGCTGGGAAGTCTCTTAGTGAGAGACTGTATTCTGTATTTTGTCTTTGATCTGATATCAAGATCAACTCACCACATCTGCCTTTCTTGCTCTGAAGTAAGTTATCAGGGTAAAGTAATTCTTTTAGATATAGTCAGGAATATAGCAAAGATTAGCTTAGATATTTTTCTTTATTTATTTGAGACTGTCCTGCAATGTTGTTTTAAATATTTCCTATGATTTTGAACTCTGATATCACTGGACATATATATTTAGTATTGTCTTTTTTTATTATTTATTATTAAATATATTTAAACATTTCATTGTGGCTGATCTTTGTGAGACATATTTAAGTTCTGAGACTACTTGGATATTTATTTGTGACACTGTGTAGGCCACTCCTAATAGCCTTGTTGTTGGTCAAACTACCATTTGTATTGATATTAACATTACACAGTATGATTGGTCACCCTTTGTTAAGGGCCTTAAAGTAGCTGATAAAGAGGTGGCTAGTGGCAGTACTAACTACCTTATCATCTGGGCAGAAGGGAGCATGGCTAGTATACCTGTGCCAGTCTTTCCCAGGTGTGTTCATGTGTGTGTGTGTGTGTGTGTGTGTGTGTGTGTGTGTGTGTGTGTGTGTGTGTGTGTGTGTGTGTGTGTGTATGTGTGTGTGTGTGTGTGTGTGTAAAACAAATTTCCAGAAGAGTGCGTCAGCTACTCGGGCAGGGACACGAAACACTGGTTGGACAGAGAGACAGTGTTGAAGGTCTTGGCTTGGCCACTCAGCTAAGATCTCAACTTTATAGCTGTGCCAGTGGGGAGTCTTACTGGAGATTTGGAGAAAGAGGGAAAAACCAGCCCTGGACTGACTGTGGTCTTTGTGTGCTCTTAAGGGAAATTGCACTTGATGCAGAGAGTTGCATCTGGAAATAATGTGTGTGTACCTGTCATCCTCTCAGTGTACATCCCCCACTGGTGCTAGTGGTGAGGATTGAGGCGCCTTGATTACTGGGCCAGAGGTGGGGTGTCACAGGGACTTGTACTCTTTTGGAATTGGTGCTGTCCAGTTTTTTCACTTATACAGTATATCAGAGATAGGATTTACTTTGGACATTGTTTTTTGTTACTTTTACACCCTGTTATACTACATGGGACATTTACTTGTTTTGGCTTGTTTATTTGGGCTACACAGACACACGCTTGTTCTTCTTTTCCAGTAACATAGTCTTGCATTATCCAGTCTGTGCACACTGTTATGCTGGGCCAGAAAATGATTAATGTTAACTGTTAATAAGCTGTTTCTTGTAGTTCAGGGTTTGATTCCATCAGCTTCCATTTGTCTACTGCGTGACCCTGAACAAGTTAACCAGGCAATGCTCCTGAGCTGAGTCTGAAAAGGATCAGTATACTATCTACATTTCTGTGGCCTTTATTTCTTTCACCTTCTTTGTGATGAGTTATCAAAGATAATCTCCAAAAGCAACTACCATTTGGGGCAGTAGTCTGGGTGTGACAACAAAGGGCAGTTATATGATCACAGAAAAATAATATTGATCAGGCTTGTTGGGGGGTTGTAGCCATTCATATGTGTCTGACAGCAATGCGATTTCGTGCGTTACATTGCTATGGCAATTCTTTCTTTCACTTTCATTACAATCAAACATCAAAGAGGTTCACAAAAAATGGCTATCCTTTCAGGGTGGGATGATGAGGTAGGGTGTATAAGAAAGCACAGAACAGTAATATGGTCACTTGTCTCATTTATATAGCTTGATGGTGGCAGTGTAAATGCGTATGAGAGTGACAAGTTGAAATATATTACTATGGTCATTGCTTATTTCATGTTTATTAGAGCTGTACATAGCGGTTATCTTCTAAGGTGTGTTGAAAAAACATATCATGTGTGAAATCAGAAAGCAGTTACATGATCACTATTGGATCATCTTTGATATGGCTTGTTGGGGGGTACATTACTGTGCTGATGTCTTTCATTTTCTTTACAATAAGACATTAATGTGCACAGAAAGTGTCTTTCCTGTCAAGGAGCAGGCTATGTGTAAAAGCAAAATGTAATTATATAATCATGGCTAAATAACCCTTGAGATGCTTCACTGTCGAGAGAGTGGATATGTGTTACAGCAACAAATTGAAGGATATTACTGTGGCCATTATATGTATGCCACTTCTTGAAAGTCAAAGGTGATGTACCCTCTTCAATGGGGCACATTTAACTGTGACAGTGTGTGTGAAAACATCTTAGACTACTATTTGTTTTATCTTCAAAACATAAGACTGAAGACACAACACATTTTGGCTTTTAATCCATCACTTTATTATTATACTTTCATGTTCTCCTTAATACAAATGTATTTGGATTCAGTACAAATCAAATATGTACATTTTACTGTTCCCACAGGAATGGAAACCTAATAAATAAAATCATAAATACATTTTCTTTTTTAACATAAAAACTAAAACCACTATCTATATCTCTCTGAAAATGATGCTTTCTAGCATCTGTAATGTTAACAATAATAGAGAAAATGGAAAACATTATGGGGATGAGATTTTATTCATCTCAAAATATCAGCCCTAATACTGATGATCTTGATGCAAGACACTGACAACTAAGTGGGCAACCTGAGGAGTATGGACAGTGAGCTACAGTTATTAAGAAAAATAAATTATATTTCCCTGGGTGAAATTCTGAGGATTACATCTTTTTCTATATGTATATAGCATGCAGAAGACCTTGCGGATTTGAAAAGCTGTTGTATTTGTCTTTTGTAAATCTATTTTTTTCTGACATGTTGCCATACTTTATTTTAGTTTTTGGAGTTTACAGGAAAATGTTTTGTGGCCTTTACTTTGGAATTGCATCTATGATTGTCAGTATTTTTCCTGCCTTTACCTTGATTCTGTGATAACATTTTAGTGGATCTATAGGAATCACTACAACAGTTCAGGCCCCAGTGGATAAAATTAATTCCACTACTCTGCAGCCAGGGAATCAAGTATCTTGCAGCCCATGACAGCAGCTACTCATGGCTCAACTTCAGCCAAGCAGCTGCCGCACACTAACTGCTCATGTTCTAGATGAAAAAGTGCTGGTGGACTAGGTAAGTAGAGATAGTGTGAAGGGTGATGTTAGGTTTAGGGTGGGAAGGGAAGTGTAGTATGGAGTGATCAGAAAAGAAACTTTAGGGTTAGGGAGGGGGACATGGATTTTATGTTTAGGGAATTATTGGAACTTTAGGGTTAGGAAGAGGGAAGGGGATTTTAGGTTTAGAGAGTGATTGGGAATTTATGTTTAGGGAGAGGAAAGGGGTGTCTGTTGGGTTTCTCTCACCTCCCATAATCATGCTGGGTATTACTACCTCAAACATGAGAGGTAAGACAAAAGATTGTACCCCAAATTGAATGGAGTCATGGGCAACAACAGAGACTCCAGGTGGTACCCATCAGAGGGAAAGTGGTGTAAACCAGGAGCTTTAGGTATTAACTGTAGTGCACAGTATCCTCAAGACAGGAGCACATGGATGACCATGACAGACTGAATGCCATGTCAGGATTAGCTACTCAACAGTGTAGAAACTGGCACTAGGTGATTTAGTCATGTTAACTAATGTCATCGGAAATGGACATGGGCCTATTAAAAAAATGTTGTGTAGACCAACAGCTTTATGTCTCAGATGTGGTGCACAGTATCTTGTATACAGGAGAATATGCATCATAGACTGAGTGTCATGTCAGGGCTAGCCATCAGTCACATAAAAGCTGGGTCTAGGTGATGAAATCATGTTGACTAATGACATAAAAAATGTTCTTGGTTATTTGCCAGTGATAAGTGGGTTCAAGTCCCAGTCTACTCTGACCTCCAAAGGCAGAGGTGTGTCCATAATCATTAAGGATATCCACACCTCCAGGCTAGTTGCGCAGCATAATGCATCTGAGGTTATCCAAGTGCAACTAACTCTGGGCAAAACTGCAATCCAAATTGTAGCTTGCTACAGGTCCCCCACCATGTCCTAGGATTCCCACTCCTCTTTTCTTTATATACTGGAAAATATTAGGGTTCAACCAAACACCCTAATAATGGGCAATTTCAACTACCCCACCATTAACTGGGGAAACTACTCATGTACCAACTCCTTTGCTCAACGCATTCTGGAATTCATAAATTCCAATGCCCTGGATCAACTTATCCACACCCCCACCAGGGGCAACAATATCCTAGACCTAGTGCTTCAGCTTCACACACAGCCTTCAAAGAGTAACATACACTGAAAAACACTCTCATTATATGCAAAATTCCCTTCAATTACCCCTCAATTACCTAATTACTAACCTCCAATTACATTCTCTATTTAAGCCTAATGGCTCCATTGTATTGTATTTTAAAATAAAAAGTGTCACTTTATACAGAAGCTTACTTTTTATTTCTTGACATTCTCCCAGCTGCAACTTCACCTGTTCTAAAACAGTTGCTCATAAACAAAGACATTGGTAATCTCCAAACTCTGGACCCCACCCAGTTCGGGTTTGTGAAAGGCAGATCATGCCTTCTGAACCTGATCAACTTCCTTGAGGAAGTCACCAAAGCCATAGACGAGGGTAGGATGGTTCACACAGCCTATCTTGACCTTGCCAAGGCTTTTGACACCATCCCTCATTCTGGAATTAATAGCTAAACTCACTAACCTAGGTATAAATCCCTACGTCACAAGATGGGTTGCCAACTAGCTCACTGACAGAACCCACATTGTAAATGTTGCAGATTCCAAATCTGACTTCAAACCAGTGACAAGTGAAGTACCACAGGGTTCAGTCCTGGAACCTCTCCTGTTTGGTATCTACCTCTCTGAAGTACAAGCTAACACAGAAGGCCTCTGGATAACTAAGTTCACGTAAGTATGCTTGTTGTTCCGGTCGTACTACGGTGTGGTAAGGGAAAATTCCCTTTTCC
>NC_056737.1:1082011402-1082043902 GCF_019279795.1 Protopterus annectens | reverse complement strand
TGGCTTGTTTTATTGTTGCTTGTTGGGATTAAGTAATAGTTTTATTTTGCAAGTTATCTACAGGAGGGGTGGACAGACGAGAACTAAAGCCTGAACATGAATACTGAGCTTCTAGCCTGAACATGAATACTAAGCTGCTAGCCTCCTATACATTCCTTTTTTTTTCAGGCAAAGCAAACTTATTTTCCATACTGCTGCTGCATTCTGTATGTGCTGCCAAAGCAAGCACTAAACTGGGGATGGGCAGGCTGTAGCCCTTTTATTTGTGTGTCCTTAGATTGCTTGTATGCAAGTTTCAGGAAGGGAGTTATACACGAAGAGTTCTGGAACTGTTTTTAGCTTGTGTGCTGCTCACATTTTCAATGTTGCGTCCTGTGGTTACATATACATATTTCTGTTGTGTGATTTGCACTGGTTTTAAAGCAGTTACTTCAATAAACAAGCCGGCACTTTATGATGGCTTCTGTTTGTAATATTCAGTGGTGGGTTACTTGCTGGCTATTAGAAATGCAAGCATAATTATTCTTGATACATAAGGGGTTTTATTGGCAGTTAAATTATTTTTGTTTTTATTGTAATCATTTGAAGTGGAGGAAGTGTTGGTACTTGGTTGAAGGTTCTCTTCTATGTGGATTTAGTTCATGAGGTGAATGACATGGAGGGTTAGTGTGCTCCCTTGTGTGGAGTTTTTGTTTATTATTATTATTATTATTATTATTATTATTATTATTATTATTAACAGCAGCTGGATTATAAAATGTATATCCTGTAGATGTTTTATGTGCTGCCAGTCTGCCATTCAGAAGTGGAACACACATGCAATTTGAATTGTGTTCTGAAGTACTGTCTGCTGCATTAATGACAATTTATTTTATTTGATGTTGAGCTGCATATCTTATTTTACTGTCTGCTGCATTAACAATTTATTTTATTTGAAGTAGTTGAGCTGCATAACTTCTTATTTGAAGTAGTAACTTGAGCTGCATAGCTTCTTATTTAAAGTAATAACTTGAGCTGCATAGCTTCCTACTCCCACAGACTGTAGATGGATTGCTGATACTGTACTGTTATACTTTTAAAGGGGGTGGACACTGCAGTCCTGAGAACGTCCTCCTTTGGTGGAGATACCTAGTAACTATGAACTTGTTATCAGTTTGCCATCCATTCCCTATTGAAATATTACTAGCCTATGTGAAACATAGGCAATTTATTCTTCAAGGGCAACAGGCACTTTACTTGTAGATGAAACAATTAAATGTAAAGTTGTTTGTTAGGAGCAACCTAGTGACAGATCTCTAATATGGAATTTAGATGACTTTTACTTCTGCAGAGATTATGCATATTTACTGATACTGGTGGATTGTAGAGGTTTGAGTAGACTTTTATGATGGAAATATTCTGAACTGGGCAGTTTTCTCAATACTGGTTTATGCATTTGTTTCATTGCTTACTGGAAAAATGTTCAATGAATTTAAAAGGCGCTCTAAAAAGGGTGCTGTATTATACAAGGAATATAATTTAATAAAGTCAGGAAGGTGCATCAAACACATGTATGTATGTTGTTTTGTGTGCCAGGGGCCTATGATTTGAAAACAGCCAAAGACAATCTTTCTCCATCACTGGCCAGATGCATTTTCTTTGGATGTGGGTTTCAATGCTGTTTCAATGAATGTGAGTTTCAAGGGCAGAGACGTTTTAATGCTAAGTATATTTTCATTGTGAGACTGTATTGCTTTGCTTGGCAGATGTGTAGTACTGTTTGTGCTATAAAATGTAAAAAAATCCAAGTCACTGTAGAAGTAAAGCAGTATGCACATTAGTGTTTATGGTAAATGGGGCAAAATTGCCAGGTAATGGGACACTGGAATGGCTGCAGAGGGACTCTGGGCCTTGGGGTCATATTTTGGTCGTCTGTTCTTCAGTTTGCATTTGAAAGTTGCTATCCCACAATTCCATCGGAGTGGGTGGGGTTACATTATTATGTATGCAAATTTTATGTGAATCAGTGTACAGATTTGTACCTATTTTACACGGCCTTTGTCCAGATTTTTGATGTTTCCAGGTTGAGAGGTATGACTGTACTGCGATCTCAAAGCAGAACGTTGACCTCACAACAGATAATGCACACTAGCATTCGCTGTTGTGTCGACCATTTTCAGTTCGGCCTTCAGTGAACTGGTCAATTAGCCTTTCGACTATCCCAACATGATAGTAAATACACACACACACACACACACACACACACACACACACACACAAAGTCCTGTATTTTACAGACAATAGGGTTGCCACCTTTTCAAATGCTCAAAGTGGGACATTTTTTGTAGAAATGTCAGATTTTGCTGGACAAAACATACCCATGACCAGTACAAAAGATAGAACTTCACCTTTTTGCCAAAATAAAAGCTTATTCTTGTAGCATTTGAGTTGCTTATGCTATTTCATATAACATGTAGGTGCTTCAGATAAAAAAAATAACTGTTTTATGAAACTATTAAAGAAAACTTAGGACATATTTTTGTCCTAAAATCTCAGGACATCTGCCATTTTTTTCAATTTTTTCGCAGGACAGTACTGCCCAAAGTGGGACTGTCCCTCGCAAAGTGGGACAGGCGGTAGCCCTAACAGACAACGAACGAAGCAGAACAGTAATCGTCTTATCTTTGAACCTCTTGCCCCAGTAACTCGTATTTATCCCTAATTTAGAACTTCCACGTATTGGTCCTAAACGCTTTGTTTTTGCCCTTGGAATAACCTTTTGACTTTAGTGAAAAGAGAGCAGAGTATAGCTTTCAATGTTATCTCAAATATTAGGGACAAAGCAAACAATAATTAGAAAAAAAGACAACCAATTGAGGGGCATGTTTTTGGCATTGGTACTGTTACGTTAGACCTTTTTAAAAAGAGCATCCAGTTTTTGGACATTAAGAGCAAAGGTGTAATCCAGTGTTAGCTGCATCCCTACTAATTATGGACAATTGACAGGTATGGCGCAGGCTAGCCCCTAGCGCTGTGCATGACACAGGTAATGTTTCTGAAAATGTGCGTTCATGCAGTTATCCTACCAAATTCTGAATGCATATCCCATAAACTAAAAAAATAAATAAATAAAAAGCGCTGTTACTGTGGACTTGTGTTTCGCAAGTGGAAGTACTAAAATCGACAGCTATGTCCAGCAGTGAATAGCTACGGAATTTAACACGCAAAACTAGTCAACAGTTGACACCTCTCAGTAACTATCAATAACAATCCTCAATCGTTTAAACATACGCCAAAGGACTACAACTCCCAGAATCCTTTAACGTGCGTGTCTCTTTGTCGCTCTTCTGACCAGTTCTCGTTGTTAATTCCTTATGCTGGATGTTTGTACTGGGATATGTGGTTCAGTAACCATCGATGGGTAGTGAAGTAATTAACTGAAATAAGCAATGGCTTTATTCCCAGCGTTTGCAGGTGCTGAAAGTGAAAACAGGGCAGCCGAAGAAAGTAAGAAGAAAGGTAACGTGTACATTTTGCTAAACAGAAGTTAGGTTTAGGTCTCCTTCCCACTTTGGTTATTTGAAAGTTTTCTTTATTAGAAGTCTTATGTCACACCTGTCTGCATAGATAACAAGGGGTTTAGTGTTTGTAAATTGCAGGTCTTCTCGTTTAAATTCTTTACCTGTGGTATCTGACAGGTGTGGTGAGTAGGGTGAGTGCATATGTAGCACACAGCCAGGTTTGTCTCTGCACTGGTGATGCCTGTCATTGGGTACTTCAGACTCATTTGTCTTAACATTTAGCAAGTTTGCTGACAGTTTCAGTAAATTAGCTGCAGATCTCATTTCTGGTTCATCTTTTTTTTTATTTATGTTTTAGACTTTGACAATGCACGTTTCTGCTGATTATGCTGGGAAGTTTAACTTGTTTTAAGTTGCGATGCAGACAATGACAGTTTTTTTTCTTTAGTTTACTCCCATTTGACATAACTGAAAGGAAAGGAAATTGTAAGAATGGTGACAGTTTACCTAAACGTTGGCTTTCACCTACTGTTATTTGTCAGTTCCCAGGGTTCCCTTCACAATGGTTTGGAGCAGTTTAAATGTTTCTGTTTGTTTCTTTGTTTCACCTCAGTGAGTACAATCTTACTAATCATCATACATCTGCCAGCCAATTATTGTGGCCCTCAAGACCCATTTGGCTTTTCAGGAGGGACTACATTTAGGAGGTGGTGAGGAGTCTGCCATGAAAGAAATGTAATAAAAGTATAATGTTGTTATTATTGTAATGCCCAAAGTTTAAAGAACAAATTTGAAGAACTTAAGGGGATAATTTACAAAGAAAACTGTAAAGTGGTAAGCATAACTGAATCGTGGAATATGATTGATTATCAAAGTAATGATTATGTGAAATAAGAATGCTTTGAGGCAAAATCAACAATCCGCCAAGGTCACTTTTTGGATTCCTAATATCGATTCACAGTAGGCTAACCACCATTCTGGGTGGTTTAAAGCCTAGACAATTACCCCACATGAGAATCAAACCGTGCATGTTGTGTCTGTAAGGTAAACACCTTCACCATTATGCCAAACTCCCACTAGCTTCATTCCGTCAATTTTAATTAAAGAGATAAACGAAATAGAATGTATAATAGTTCAAATTGTGGATTAGTATAAGAATAATAAAATACAATTTAGTTTGTGTTATCGTATTCCAAACATTAATAGTACAACTTATTGGGGATTACTTAAATGTTTTGGAAAAGCATCTTAGTTCTACAGACATTTAAATTGTTGGGTGGTTTTAATTACTACCTTGGGATATCTTGGTCTAATTTAACATCTATGACAAGTTTTAAACAAGAATTTATTAATACAATTTCTTTTTGTGACATGACACAAATCGGTAATGGAAATACAAGAGGTAAATGTTTATTAGATATTGTAGTATCAGATATTCCTGGGAAAATTAGCAATAATCAAGTAATAACACAATTAGGGCAGTCAATAAAGTATGATTTCCATTTTTTTCTATAAAAAAGAACCTCACAAGTATAAAGTATAATTATGGTAGAATATAAACTGAAATTGTTAGTACTGCTTTTTCTTTGATTCATCAGTTTTGGATCATGAATATAAACATCTATAAAATATATTCTATAAGATTGTTAAACTAACTCAGTGTAGTAAAGTTGGTTGAGTTGAACCTCAACTGTGGTGAAATAGGGTGTTAAGGATTTATAGAAGGAAAATAAGGAAATTCAATACAAATAAGGAAATTCAATGCAAATGAAGAAATTCAATACAAATGAAGAAATTCAATACAAATAAGGAAATTCAATACAAATGAAGAAATGTAATACAAATAAAGAAATTCAATACATTTGAGAAATGTGTAACAACAAATAACAAGAAAGCTTTAAATAAAAGTTATAAGGAATTAAAATTAAGTATTAAAACGTCAGAACTTAATGGATAAAAATAACGTTTAGAACAATATAGATTAATGAAGGGAAGTTCCACTGTTAACAATGTATTGTGTTTTTTCTTTTTTTTTTTTTTTTATGAAAAGGTGATACTTGCCTTAGACTCAAAACTATATGCTGGAGCTAAATACTTGAATTTAACAAAGGCATTTGACTATTTACAATTTGCTGTCATCTGTAAATGTTTAACATTATTTGAATTAAATTGTTATATAGTTAGATGGATTATGAAATGGTTGTCTAATAGAAAAAATACGTAAGGATGTATGTTGTTGAATCAGATTATTTACATGTCAGTGCAAGTGTACCTCGGGATTGTGTCCTAAGGTCATTTTTTTAATATGTTTCTTCAACAATACCCAAGAATATGAAGTTGTGAAAATTTAATAAAGATGTTTGTTGGAAAAACAACGTATATGAAATTGTGACTCAGCAAATATACTAATTACTGCAAAATTGTTTTTCTTATGGAAGATAATAGGGATGCGGAAGAGCTTAATAATTATATGAAAAATAGATGACTAGGCTGCTGATATAGGAATGAAGTTTAATCATGATTAATTTAATATGTATTTTAGTTAAAAAAACACTCAGATTCCCATATAGCTGTCTGGTACACCACTAATGAATTTAATTACTATAAAGATTTAGGGATCATTATTACATACTGATTGCCATTCAACTTGCTTGTTAATAGTGCTTGCACTGAGGCTACTAAACAGGTAATCCTTTTAAAAATCTTTCCACTAGAGATGAACGTATTTTATTAATGATGTATAAGACAAATGTTGGGCCTGTCTCAGAATATAAGAATGTTTTGTGCTTGTAGCTATGGATAACTGGAGAAACTAAAAAAAATGGAAACAAGATTTATCAGAAGAATTATAACTGTTAAGGATTTTAATTATAACAAATGTAGACACTTGGATCTTTTCTCAGTGTGTTACGGATACCCAAGATGGATGTTAATATTAGCGTATGAAACTTTTTATGATCCAGTATTACAGTGTATGCATAATATGGACTTCTACAAATTCAGTAAAACATTTAGACATAATATGAAGTGTAAAATGAATGCAAACATTGTAAAATCGCGGAAAACTTGTATATAGAACTATTAAAATGACTAATTTGTGGAATAATATATCAACTGAAATATATAAGGCCCCACATTTTGAAATTTAATTAAAAAAAGATTAGATTCTTGGTTAGGTAACAGAGTTTAAGGACTCTGTGCTCCTTGATGACCATTTGACTTGGCCACTGTTGAAGAATTTATGAAATGTGCATTTATCTGTAGCAAATTGTTTGTTGTCACATAAGAATGTGATTTTATGTTAAGTCATGAAGCTTTGTTTATTAACTAACTTCTGAGATAACCACATGTTTTCCAAGCACTGCACAAACCAGTCTGTTTATAGTCATTTAGGTTGCAATAGTATTTTGGGAGTCAAAACATCTCCCTGATCAGTCTGAAATTCTTATGTATTATCTTGCTTTTGGTACTGGGAGTCCTGTGATCAGGGCTCAGAACCATGACCCTGCTTATCCGTGTCTGAGTTCTTCTGTTCCTTTTTGCATATATGACTGTACTTTACACACACTCATACATGTGAGATTGTGGCAATACACACAGAGAAATGTGCAGATGCAAACATATGCATGCATGAATGAAGTTTACAGTTGTATGTATGCCGGTAGCAAAATATGTCTGTATCTGGTATCATTTCTCTTTTGGTTTGGTATTATTTAAAATGCTTTGTAAGGCAGCTGCCTCGGCCATTAGGTTGGGAAATGGTTAGGAGCTTTAATGGGGTTAATCAAGACAACATAATTCCAAGGATATTTTGCAGTAAGGGTAAATGCATTTTTTTCTTCATAATAAAACCAAAGAACTCAAACTTAAAACAGTGCAGAAACTTTTTGTTTTACTGTGTTTATAATTAAATCTTCTGAATCACATCTATATTTTTATTACTTGCATGTTGTTTATATTTATTTTTCCTGATTACTTGCTTGTATCATTGATATTAATTTAATGGTTATCACTTATAAGAAAACTACATTGTACTCTATAGATTTATACATATACAAACTTGAAATTACTTGTTTTCTTTAAAGGATGAGGAATACAGTGAATATTCCAAAAAAAAAAAAAAAAAAAAGAAACCTTTGGAACGATGAGTGTGCACATACAGCCCTGGATTTATGAAGCCCATTATAGCATGCAGGATTAGTTTGAGTTATTTTCAGCAATACGGCCGACGTGCGATCCAGGAACGAGCTCCTGGGACATGCACGTGAGCTCTTAGGCAACCGAGTACATTTTTGCAAACTACAAAACGGAGCTATGACAGCTCCAAATAAAGGCTGCATATCATTGATGAAGCATGCCAATGGCCAAGTAGAGGGCCAATGGCATTGCAAAATGTGTAAAAAAAAAAAAATAAATAAAAAATAAAAAAAAACCTTTTCATTTTATGTCGCCGATCTTGCCTATTTAAGCATAGGGCAGCAGCGCGCAAACAGGATCGGGGGGAAAATTAATAAAACAAACCTAAAATAAGCATTCTAACTAAAAAGCAGTATTCAGCCATGCAAGTCAATGATGGGCATAAGACAACCTGGCCAGTGAGTAATGGTTGCTAAGGGGGGAAGCTCTGTGTGGGATGTGTAACTATGCATTAGCAGACAATCCTATGCAAATGAGGGAAAGGATAGTGAATCCCAGATTTTCCCAGGGTGTGAGGCAGGTCCCAAGAGTGTAAGAGTATAAATAGCTGGGTGCAAGACTAGGAGATAGGTGATATCATGGGGGGGGGTGTCAAGAATACTGTAAGTGGATTGGAGCCCTGTGGCTCGGGACTGCTTCTAGCTTAGCACAGCTAAGCTAGAGGTGTGTCCGAGCTGCCAAGCACTCCTTACAAAGTGTAAGCGGGTGTGCACCTCTCACACCGGGTTTCACAGGAAGAAAAAGGAAATTAAACCAGGAAATAGCAGCTCTGTGCACATTTGAGCACTCTGTTTGCACGGTGCGCACACACAGGCTTAAACAGGGAGGCAGTGGGAAGGGAAAACCGCAGTAGGAAGGTAATCAAGGAGAACTAGCTTAGCTGACAGTTGAAATGTATCAGAGATAGCCAATCACACAGGTAGCAGCCCAGCACACCACTATAAACTATGCAAATGCCTTTCCCCCTTGTTATTACCAGTAACTCTGCACCACCGGTGTGTACAAATGGGGAAATTTTAGAAAACGAAAGCAAGAGAAATAATGCTAGGGGCTGCTTTTGCTATCATAAACCAGCATGTGCAAGAGGCTGTGGGTGGTGAGGATGTGAACGCTGCTGAGCAACCCACAGTAAGGAGACAGCGAAGAGTGTACAGATCCAGGGTAACCTACCAAGGGCTACATGAGCTGGAGGTAGTGGAGCACTATAGGGTGGACAGGGACCTCCTACAGCAGATTGAGCTGTGCCGGCCACACCTCACACGCAGAACTAACAGAGGGGAACCCATCCCAGTGGATACCAAAGTATGTGTAGGCCTACGAATACTAGCTACAGGTACCATCCAAAGGCCAACTGGTGATATGATTGGGATATCACAGGCATCAGCATCCAGGGTACTCCACCAGTTCCTGGATGCCATGTCAGCACATGTCGGTGAGCACGTATATCTCCCCATCACCTGTGAGGTGTTGGCCAGCAATATTCGTCTTTTCCATCAAATAGCAGAATACCCCAAGGTAGTGGGTGCAATAGACTGCACGCACATACTCACTCATTAAAGCACCACCCGGTGAGTGGGGTAGGGTCCATATAAACCGCAAGGGCTTCCCCTCCATCAGCTGCCAGGTCATGTGCGATTCCCAGGGCATAATAATGAATGCGTGTGCTGGCTGCCCTGGAAGCTACCACGATTCCCACATCTGGCATCTGGCACAGCTGTACCACAGATTTGCCAGTGGGGACATCCCACACGGTCACCTAGTGGGGGATACTGGATACACACTGGAGCCATGGCTGATGACACCCATCAGAAATGCGCACACACCCAAACAAGAACTCCATAATGAGGCACACACACACAAACACGAATCATAATAGAGCGTGTTTTTGGGATGCTCGAGTCACAGTTCCGTTGTCTGGACACATCTGGTGGAGCCTTGCAGTACTCACCAACTACATGCACCCAAATTGTCCTTGTATGTGCCATGTTACACAATATGATCCCGTGGAAACAGCTGCAGCAGGAACAGCATGGGGCAGGGCCACACAGCCCCCCCCCCCACCATTGCCAAGGCCTGCACAAGCACAGAGTGACTCGGAGGAGGAATAACCTGAGCCTGCCCCAGTAGGCAGAAGGAGTAGTGCCCAGTATGCCAAGGCCCTGGCAAAGAGGCAACACGTAGCACATGCACTGACACAGTAGGGACCCAGGGAATGTCACCTCTCTCCGACTCGCGCATACAGTAAAAAGGATGCCAAACATGACACTGCCTGTGCTCAACCAGGGAGTGTACTCTGTGCATCTGACATAAGCAGCCCTGCAGCACCACCCTCAGTACTGGGACACCCACAAGATAAGTGACTCACATATGCCAGTTGGGGGGGGGGGGTCACATACCCAACAACTGTTACAGTCAGCAGGATAGGTGTAGACAAACACAAACAAATGCTGCACTATGGCCTCTGAATGAGTCCTAAGTGTAACCCCCCCCCCAGGCCTACACAGACAGACTACAGCAGGCCAGGCAGTTGGATGTAAGATGTGAAGGCTAGGAAGTCTGAAACTAATATGTAGGCAGTGAAAGCTAGGATCTGTAGTACACTGGTATGCCTGTAGCCAGCACGATAGGCAAGACTACAGACTGAAATGGAGTACCCGACATACCAGTACAGTCCTAGCAAATGTGTAGAAGTGTCAGGTGTGCCCCCCATCCTACGTGCACTAATAGTAACAGTCAGGTGTGCCCCCCCCCCCACTCGTGTAGAAATGTAGAAACAGTCAGGTGTCCCTCCCCCGCTATGCAGAAATGTAGCAACAGTAAATGCCAAATGACCGATGGATACCCTGCATACACAGCATGCGACCTGTCAGTGTACAACACAAAGGTCAACACCGCAGTACAAACAACCTGGACATGCTCCACACATGCAATACAGATGGCCATACTGGGCATGCTCACACATTTAGAGGAATGAAGGCAATGTCAGTCAACAGCATACTGAAAGGTCATACTGGACATGCCCACACACTTAAACACATGAAGGCCATGTCTGCAAACACCAGTCGACCAGACATATCTGTCAGTCGCAGTTCTTAGTGCAGACACATGTCAGTATGCACCACTCCTGCCTTGCACACACAGTGGATAGGAATACAGACATATATGTAAGGACAACACACTATAATAAGCCAAAGGTAGACGGACATAGATGTGTGGAAGGGGGTCACCGTGACAAGGACCCATCCGGGACTGTCTCACCCAGTACACAGCCAAAGGCCCACAAACACGAGATGCAGATGCACTCACTGCAGATACTAGCCATCAGCATCTGTCAGCATGACAGACTATGTTGTGCTCGTGCCAGCTGTGCAACATGACTGTACAAGGAATTAGTCATCTAGTAGCTGTATACACGTACCTGTGACATATGACCGCATGTGGCATGTCAACCCCTACATGAATGGGTTATGGCCCATGGACACACCGCCCACCCCATAGTAGTATTATGACAAGCCTGCTGAGGTCATCCAATGTGAAATAACACCTTTGTGAGAGCCGTATCTCAGGAATCACCATGGCGCGTCCCATAACTGCATACTGCTGTAGTGATAAACCAGTTAAGTAGTAGTCCAAACCCCAGACTTGGCAGCTGTGTGTGTGTCTGTCTCTGACTGTGTAGAGAGCAATGCTTTTTAGGATACTCAAGCTCCGTACAATTCATATAGTGAACTTTGGCAAGGCCGCTGATGTCACTCACCTAGGAATACACCTCTGGGAAAGTCATAGCCCAGTAATCTCCGTAGCGCGTCCTGTAACTTTGTACTGCTGTATTGTGATAAAGTAGTTAGATAGGTGTTCTAACCCTAGACCTGGCAACTGTGTGTGTGTGTGAATCTGTGTGTGTCTGACTGAGTAGAGAGCAATGTTTTTTAGGCTACTCACACTCTGTACAATTCAAATACTCACCTTTGGCAAGCCTGCTGATGTCACTTACCTAGAAATACACCTCTGGGAATGTCACACCCAGTGATCTCCGTAGCGTGTCCTGTAACAGCATACTGCTGTAGTGTGATAATGTAGGTAGGTAGATGTTCAAACCCCAGACCTGGCAAGTGTGTGTGTGTGTGTGTGTGTGTGTGTGTGTGTGTGTGTGTGTGTCTGACTAAGTAGAGAGCAATGCTTTTTAGGCTACTCACACTCTGTACAATACATATACTCAACTTTGGCAGGGCTGCAGATGTCACTCACCTAGAAATACACTTCTGGGAAAGTTATAGCACAGTAATCTCCGTGGTGCGTCCTGTAACTGCATACTGCTGTACTGTGATAACATAGTTAGGTAGGTGTTCTAACCCCAGACCTGGCAACTGTGTGTTTGTGTGTGTGTGTGCTTGTTTGTGTGTGTGTGTGTGTGTCTGAGTAGAGAGAAATGCTTTTTAGGCTGCTCACACTCTGTACAGTTCATATACTCACCTTTGGCAAGCCTGCTGATGTCACTCACCTAGAAATACACCTCTGGGAATGTCACACCCAGTAATCTCCTTAGCACGTCCTGTAACTGCATACTGCTGTAGTGTGATAACATAGTTAGGTAGGTGTTCTAACCCCAGACCTGACAACTGTGTTTGTTTTATTGTGTGTGTGTGTGTGTGTGTGTGTGTGTGTGTGTGTGTGTGTGTGTGTGTGTGTGTGTGTGTGTGTGTGTGTGTCTGACTGTGTAGAGAGCAATGCTTTTTAGGCTACTCACACTCTTTACAATTCATATACTCAACCTTGGCTAGGCTGCTTATGTCACTCACCTAGACATTTCTGGGAAGAGTGTAGCCCAGTAATCTTCGTAGCTAGTCCTGTAACCGCGTACTGCTGTAGTGTGATTTAGAACTGTGGTAGGGTTCCATCCCCACTCATGGTAGTTCTGGATGTTTTGTGTGTGTTTCAATGTGTGTGTATGGAGCAATGCATTATAGGCTACTCACTTGCAGTATATTTCAAATGCCCTACTGTGGCAATCCTGCTGATGTCATCCATTGTGAAATACAACTTTGGGGAGACAGTTCATCTGTAATCCCTGTGGTGTGTCCTATAACAGCCCCATGCTGTAGTGTGATATAGACCTCGGTCAGGGGTTCTATACCCACATATGTGAGTTGTGGATGTTTTGTGTGTGTCTCGCTGTCTGTGTAGGGAGCAATGCGTTTTAGGCTAGTCACTTACTATACAGTTGAAATGCCCTACTTTGGTAACCCTGCTGATGTCATACATTATGGAATACACCTTTGGGGAAGAGGTACTCCAGTAATGTTCGTGGCGCGTACTATAACTGCGTAGTGCTGTAGTGTGATAAACTAGTTAGGTAGGGGTTCTACTCCCAGACATGACAGGTGTGCATGTGTGAGTGTGCGTGTAACACATATCCTGTGTATAGGTGGCTGTGATTGTGTGGCTAATGTGGAGGGGGTTTTGCTCAGTTCTTTTATGGTGGCCCTACTATATATCACCATGATAAACTTACAGGGATACCAGATGTAAATTAGCTGAGAGGCTGGTGTGCAAAGCCGTACACAGACATGTGACATCAAGGCCAGCCAGTCACAGATAGCAACCCCACTATTACCCAGTGCACACACACATGCCTAGGCAACAGCCAGTATGTGGGTAGTATACTGCATATTGGCCACTGATAGTAACTCTGCAGTGATAGCAATGGGCTACAGAGGGCATGTCACCCTGGCCATCTGTCCAATATGTACGTACATGCAGACAGTGCACCTCCACCATGTTCCCAAATGAACACGTGCACCACCCATGGTGCCTTCACATGCGACTCCCAACGGACATACCATGCCTGATAACATGCCCTGTATGGACAGATGACACTGACATCAGGGAATGCTGTTAGCATACTATCAATGTAGGTGCAGGGTAAACCTGCTGCCCATTACCAGTTCCTGCCACAGGTGGGCAAGACTGTCTCATCCATTGATAATCTGTGTTCACAACATGGGCCAGAAACCCCAGGTACAGTTCCACATGTCACTGTACATCCATGTGGGAGGTATGCACATCCCAGACACCGTCCATGTCATGGAGTAAGGAACATATACATGGCAAGTGATGCACAGCATTGGCCACACACAGTAGTCACGCAGGTGACTGGATGGGGGATGCAGTACCCACCTGTGTGGGCAGATGTAGAAACCACAGGCCTGAGGCACAATGCAGACCATCGTCATATGGCCTGATGCCAAGGTATACCCATCCCCTACCCTTGTACAGCCTGCTGGCACAGTTGACCACCACACACCTGTGCAGACATACACCCATGCATGTCAGGACTGGCACCCTTTGTGTCTGTGCGTGTGTTGTATGGTGCATCTGACCACATCCACACTCGCTACAACCCCCGAGGGCATACTGGAGCATGCTGTTTGATGTCTGACACCTCATCATACTCTATGCCCATACGACCTCCTTATGACCCGTGTGGTGCATGTGATACCTGCACATTGATGTGTTGTGGCAATCCTATTAGTGATGAGTTGCACTCCTGGCCCTGCCAAGTGTGTCAGTGTGTGTACGTCCTTGTGTGAGTGTGCCTGTGTTGACGCTGGCAGCTGTTCATGCAGACAGGCACATGTACGTCACCTACCGTATATCTACCATATCCCTGTTGCAGATGTCACTCATCATCACAAATATGCTCTGAGTGCTCCACAACTTGTAACCCATGTGGCACATCCAATAACTGCATAGAACTGTGATAGCACTACATAATTGTCAGGGGATTGATACCCTGTGCTGGTAGGTGTGTGACACAAACATGCTTCTGTTTTACTCTACCACCCATCCCTGACATGTATTTGCATCTGTCTGCCTCGCCCACTCCCTTTCCGGTGGATTTAGAGACCCACACCTGCTGTGCTTAGGCAGCAGCATGTGTAATTTAAGTGCTTCTCATGATCAGCTGATGGCCTCTGGATGAATTGCAGCCCTCCCCTAGCTGATTGCATGTGGAACGGCTGTGATAACAGTCCCATAGCCAATTGCATGGAAACACACTCCAATACCTAGGAACAACATGGTGGTGTTGGCCCTTTACAGTCACTGTGAGCAGGAACTTGATCTGTTGTTTGGCAAACAGCATCTCAGATGGATTGGGGATTTACCTCTGACAACATACACTGTGGAAATTGGGCAACAAACAGGAGGGGGATGTGCCTGACCTGACTACAGACTGTAAGTGCTGCTATACTGCATGTGGAGTACTGTTGGTTTAACAGTGTTTGTCTGGATATGCCTGTTGTACATGTCGCAATACCTGCCATGTCGGTCCCATGTATATGAGAGATCCCTATCCGCAGGGTCATCTGCAGACTGGGCAGTGTTGTGCCTTTGGTTTCATGCATCAGCTAAGGTGCACCTGGGAGAGTTACCAATGTCACATCCCTCATAGAACATATGGTGTAACAAACCCTGTTACGACAGTATATGTATGAGGGTATTACAGCAACATGTCAATATTGGCCCTGTGTTTGTGCCTTCAGCCACAACTCTGTCAACCTTTTGTAGATATGTCATGCAGTAGGGGGTGCATATGTTCTGTACTCCATAGTCATTGACAGCATGTCTGATGACAAGCCAGTGAGATATCAGACTGCTACACATGTTATGTATAGTAGGGGTTATAATTGAGGATATAGCTTGGGCATTATGTGGTTGTGTGTACAGTACTGAGGTATGTGTAAGTCTGGTAATTGTCGACAGTGTGTGTATAGTGAATATGTACCTTGGCCTGTGTAGAGACTGTTGTAGATGTCATTGTTCCTGGTCCTGTTCTATCTGATGTTACATGCTGCTCAACTGTATGTCACCCTAACAGCTTACATGTTTGTAGGGGCGAACACACACATGTCCCATACCACAGACAGGCATCGGACCACACTGTCTAGTGGCCCATTATATGTAGGGGTGTTGTGTGAGTGGCTTATATGAGGATGGTATAGTGCATATACTGTAATAGTACGCTAGCTTACCATATGTGGCTGTGTTCACATTGGTTGTGGTTATGCACTTTCACACAGGTGTCTGTTACTCTGTGATGTGACATGTCTGTAGAGCCTGCTATCTATGCAGGTACATGTGCATCCCCACATGGGAGATGTAGCCCAGTGTTGTCAGTCTGCCTGTAGCTTGCACTGTGCTTTGTTACATGCCTAGCACATTACTGTACTTATCCAGTGAGATGACATGTCCAGATACTTGCCAGATGTACTTCTTCCGGGCCACCATGACAGTCATGTATGTCAGACAAAGCAGTGGGATACTGTTCAGATGTATGCCACTAACTGGTGGGTGGTATGTGGCCTTGGCACCTCTGTACCACCGGTTATTATGTGTCAGGTCAGACAGGGGTGTATTAATGCATAACCTATGGGGGCAAATGTATACCAGTATTTACGTGTTATACCCATCTACATGACTGTTAACATCCACATTGACAGGCCTGGTCCACATGTCTTGCATGAAAGGGTTCTGTGTATACCCCTGGACTGACCAGCATGTGTCAGACTGTCCACATATATTGGGTGTATCGCAGCTATAGTCCACAGGGGTGTTACTGTGCTAGCAGTGGTACTGTACTATGATGACCTTGGGATGTCTGGCAGTAGCCAATGGTGCACATGTCCACAGCAGATGTGGCCTCCCACACACACCATGTCTGTGAAGACGATCCGTATTACAGTAGCAATAGTCTACAAATATACCTGCAATACATACATGACATCCCCTTGCACTGAGAGGTTGGGACTGTTGGGGCTGAGGTAGGGCTCCACTCCATGTGCAGGACATATGGCAAGCATATATGTACATGTCATTATACATATATCCATATAGAGATCTCTCCTGCTAATTTATCCTTACCTCTATACTACCCAAACTAGACTTACCTTTAAAAGTAAACTTTTGGCTGATTGTTTCTCTTGAGTTGCTGCCTTCTCTTGTCTCTTTCTGCTCCGTTCACCCTGCGGGTTCACTCCACTCCCCTACCCTACCCCCAAATCTCTCCCACCCCAAGACGTCCTGGACTTATAATTCTTGACCACACCCTCCTCTCTAATCAACTAATCGGATATTCCCACCTTCCTAGAAAATTAGCACCACACCCTCTTCTCAACTTAACCAATCACAGTTCCCACAACTTAATGTTCATACACTTCTGTCCTTGACTGTTCAGTCTACATCTAGCCTTGTCATCTTTAGTACCCGTTAACCAGGTGTATCACCATGCCTACCCCAACTACCTCAACACTAACTAAACTACTAATCACTGCCATACTTAGACTGATCTCTTAACCTCCTTTGAACACCTACATTCCTCTCAGTCTAACTATCCTATTAAACAAACACCCACTCAAATTCTCACTGCCCCCCATAATAGTATAAATATAATATCTTCACCTAGTTACCTATTTGCAAAGTACCATAGACTGTCCCACATTAAATACTATAATTCCCTAACCAAGAAAGTTCTTTATTTAATTAATAACACACATTATGCTTTGCACATACTAAAAAAACACTCCCTACAAACTGGTGACATCCATCCTAATCCTGGCCCAGACAATGTCCTATCTATTGACCTGCTGACCTCCAATCCCACTATTTCACTCAGCCCTTATAAACACCCCAACCCACTCCTAATAGCACATCTCAATATCCAAGTATTAATAACAAAGTCCCCCGTCTCCATTCTCTTCTGGACGTTCACTCTTTTGACATTTTATGTTTGACAGAAACTTGGTTAAAACCTCAAACTCATGACGATGAAATTATCCCACCAGGATACAATATATTGAGACAAGACTGTAAAAAGAGAAAGGGAGGGGGAGTAGCAATTTTTTTTAAGGACGGGCTACAAGGTACCTCCTCATCTTATAACCCACCTAAGACAATAATGCAGAAGACCTTATTTCTAAGATTCAGCTTAATTCTAGTAAATCCATAAATATACTTTGTATTTATCTGCCTCCTGGAAATAATGTTAGCTCACTAGAGGATATTCTTTGCTGGGTTTCATCTACCTTCCCGCAAGAAACTATTATCCTAGGTGACTTTAACGTTGACTGGAAGTGCATCAATACTGAGCATCCTACTTCTCATATTAACCTTCATGGTTTCTCTCAAACCATCACTTCCCCAACTAGAATTAACAAATCAAACAAAAAAGAGAGCATCTTGGATTGGATACTTATTAATAACCACCACCAAACTTATAAAGTAGGTATTTTCCCTGATGATGTAAGTGACCACTCTTTGACCTGTATAATCAGGCAAAGAATTGATATTTCACTCCCAACATCTTGTAGAACCATACGGTCCAACAAGCATTTTAACCAAGGTTTATTCCAGAATTAACTTAGTGCTTGCGATTGGACACACCTAAAAACTCTCCCGTTGGAAGACGCAGTCCTATACTTTAACTCTAAATTCTTAAATATCCTAGACCAGCATGCACCTAAGTGTATTATCAGAATTAGGTCAAAACCAGCCCCTTGGCTCTCCAAAGAAACCAGGGAAAAATCCTTCTCAAAAATAAAACCTGGACTAGGTGGCGAACAACCAAAAACACATCTGATCAACAAATGTTTAGGCAAATGAGAAATACAACTAAAAAAGCTATACTCCTAGATAAAAAAAAATATATATTACAGTAAAATGCAGCTAACATACCAAAATAATCCTCAAAAATTCTGGACAAGCATAAATAGACCCCTATACCCAGGTCATTCCAGTACACCAACCCCTATAGGAGCTAATCATGAGACTCTTTTCCAAACTGCTAATGACTTTAACTCCTTCTTCACAGAGGTCATCTAATCTCTAGCCAGTTACCTATCTCCTAACATCTCCAGCCTTCCTACCTCCATCACTAGCAGTCTTCCTTCCTTTCTATTGCAACTTATCTCTACTAACTTCATTTATAAACTCCTACTGAAGCTTAAGCGCTGTACCCCTTCTGCTGACCAGATCCCAGCTGAATATCTGCAAAAAGAAGCAAAAGCAGTAGCTTATCCCATATCCATCCTGATAAATAGAACAATTAATGAAGGATCCATCCCAGCCATCTGGAAAATCTCACATATTATCCCCCTACACAAAGGAGGGAACTCAAGTGAATATTATAACTATTGGCCTATAGCCCTATTATCTCCTCTAGCAAAAATAATGGAAAAATGTATTCATCACCACCTTCTAGGCCATCTAACTCAGCACAGCATACTGGCTAAAAGCCAACGTGGCTTTAGGCCATTCCATAGTACCACTACTGCCCTCCTATCCTTCACTGATACTATTAATAGAAACCACAATAACAACGTCCTCTCTTCTGCTCTATTTATTGATCTTTCAAAAGCTGTTGATATGGTAAACCACTCATTGCTTATAAATATTCTCAAATCACTCTCTCTGGATACTTTGTCTATAAATTGGTTTACTTCCTACCTGAGTAATAGGCAACAGGCTGTACTCTTTGAGAATAATCTATCATCCCATCTCCCAGTAACACTGGGTGTCCCTCAGGGCTCCATTCTAGGTCCCTTCTTATTTTCTATTTTTATCAATGATCTCTACTTGGCTATTCCTAACGCAACCTGCATACAATATGCAGATGATTCTACATTAATATGCACAGCTAAATCCTCATCTGAACTGCAATTCCAAACCCAAAAAGTATTTAACATAGTGGAGTCTTGGTTTTTAAAGCGCTGCCTCCTTTTGAATCCCAAAAAAACTAAGCTCCTCCTCTTCAATCCACACCAATAGATTTCTCAGTCATTTCTAATAATGGCACCCTTATATCCCCTGACTTCACCACCAAACTCCTAGGGTTACAATAGACAATAACCTGAACTTTGACACCCACATTAACAACACTATAAAAACAGTTAATAGAAAAATGGGCTCCCTTTACAGATTCAAGCCCTTCTTAACTCCTATAGCCAGAACCACTATTGCCCACTCCCATCTAATGGCTACTCTACTCCTCACCTATATATACTAACTTATCAAAACAAAATCTGCTCAAACTAGCTACCTCCTATAACAACATTGCCAGATTCGCCACTGGTAATCCTTTCAGAACCCACCACTGTCAGAATCTAAAGCAGCTAGGATGGCTTGAACTACAAAATCAGATTCAATTCAACCAATTTAGCATTGCCCACAAAATCCTTAACCAGCCTAATAACACTCCAGTACTCATAGACCTCATTACCCCCTATAAAAATCTCAGAACCTTACGTTCATCAAATAAACTCCTAGTTAGCATCAGTAAGTCTTATAACAAGGCAGGTGACTCTCTGTTCTCAAACACAACTGGGAAAAACTGGAACCTTCTGCCTAGTCAACTCGCTTCCCTTCCTTCCTTACCCCTCTTCAAACAAAAACTTAAAACTTTCCTTAATTCTCACTGGCTATGTCCATGTACTAACCCTGACTAATCTAGCACTATTACTAAATCCTTTTTACCTCTACTCTCACCACTGTGATAAATTTTCTGTGATTCTGTAATTGCAAATGAAAGCAAATAGTGAATAGTTTGAAAATGTTACCTACCACTAAATGTAAATATCTTGCTCTAATTTTGTAAATAGTTTTATGAAATGCACTGTTCTATATGTACAAAAACATTTTTTATGTTTGTTTTATTGTAACCTTAAAAATTCTTGTATGTATGCATCTGTCTTGGAGCTTTTCTTCCCGGGCCTCTACTGAAAATGGATATATATCCAGTTGGACTAGCCCAGTCAACAAATGTAAAATAAAATAAATAAATAAATAAAATAAAACAATATGTACACATTTACATATCTTGCTTACTGTATGACAACAGTTCTACACATATGTGCCTGTGTTCCAGACTCTGTCCTTCACCTACATACCTGGCTTAGCACATGTAACATGCTGTCAGAGTTTATGTAGTGAGCTGTGTGTATGTCATGCTGTCATTCCTGCCATCCCTCCACTGCTGTTGTCCCCCACACATACTGGGGGGTTGGGGCCATGTATGTGTGGGCTCCACCTACACAGTACTTGTTTGCCCTAATGCCCTGCAGAGGGCAGTGTATGTAACTGTGGTATATGGCCCAGTAGTAGTGAGTGTATGGAGGTGTGCGCCATGACTAACCTAGGCTGTAACAACATGTGTGGGTATCTGGGGTGAGCTGCCTTATATCTGGATGTACATTACCATGCAGTCCGCCATGGGTAAATGCAGGCTTACTGCATCCTGCCCATATGGACTATTCTGTTTGTCAGTGTGATTGTGATGGTGTCAGTTATGCCTTGTTATGTAACAAATACATCCCATTGTGTCAGCTGGGGTCTGTACCCCCCTAGGGATTGTGTAAAGAGTGTAGCTAGAGGCTGCTGACCTATACATTTGCATTACATACTGTTGATTGTCTGGTATGCTGTGGGCCAATCTTTCATTATTTTTGTACTACTAGAAGGCCTCGGCCTGGACAGCAACATGTGTCAACCTTACCAGACTACTGTCTCAGTATAACCGTTTCACAGTTGCATTACACTGTTCATATGGATGTCAGTGTCTAAACGGTTGTATGACATGGCATATACAACTGTCATAGTACACGAATATAGCTTTCACAATCATTTATAGGCACCTGTGTGTGGTGTTAAACATTTTGATATCTCTGTGAGTATGTGTTGCAAGCTATGAATGTCATTCGTATGGGTGGCTCATACCGTCTCCAGTTGGTAAGGTGGTGACTGTAGGAATACTGGCTGCTCAATTTGTGTGCATGTACTACATATGTGTCGTACTGTACATATCTCTGTGTGTGTGTGTGTATGTGTACTTGCATATATATTTATCTATATATAGATATATATATATATATATATATACATATATATATGTATATATATGTGTGTGTATATATATATATATATATATATATATATGTATATGTATATGTGTATATATATATATAGATATCTATGCTGGTATATCCATACATCTGTCTGTGTATATGTATCCTAGGGATGGCCATGTTGTGTGTGGTCCTGGTTATGGGATCTGCAACACTTGTTACTGTATTACAGGGGGGACGTGCTTGGCTGGGGGGGGAGTATACCTATTCGTACCAGACGTGTATTGTGTGGGGCCTCTCAACGCCATTAACGTTGCATGAGGACATGTATGTTTTTGTTATATCCCCATTGTTATCAACAGATGTCTGTCTGTATACACCTATATATGTACATGTATATATCTGCTGACATATACATGACCTGCTGTATATATTTACACATGAAGATGTAGACATATATATCCATAGATGTAGGCATTTGCATGTATATATATATTCATATATCTCTATATGTATATATATGTATGTGTGTGTGTATATATATATATATATATATATATATATATATATCAATATGTTGTGCCTGTTTATACATTAATATATTTACTCACACACATACATCTATATGTTGCAATACATTCTCTGTACTGTTGAATTACTGGGCTGGATGATATGTTTGTGGAAACATCAGGGTTATGTACATCTGCCATGATTTAGTGGGAAATCACTTTGTGTATGGTGTGCAGGGTCCTGGGTACGAGCCTTGCAGAGGCAGTTTATTTTGTTGCTGGCCAGAACACTCCTGCTTACCCCCACGCTAACCTCTTTAAAAGGAATGGAAAAAAGGATTGATAGGAAAGTGGTGAAAAAGAGGAACAAAGAGGGTAAGACAGTAGGAGAAATAGCTAGGCATGTGCGGGAAGGGTGTAGGAAAGGTCCATAGCTGCCCATTTCTACTACAGCAACAGCTGTGCATAAACACTGAAGGTGGAGGTAGATGTGGACCCTCAAATCCCTGGGAGAGGGGTGAGGACAGCATAAATGCATTGTGATGCCAATTAGACCGGATTACATGTGTACAGTGGACATGTGTGCGGAATGGACAGCCATGTATGGGATGAGATTGTTTCATGGGAACATATTGCTCTTCCATTATCTTTTCAAGTGGGAGTGGAATGTTGGGGAGGGGCTGTAGGTATATTTGGGGAGGGAGGATGGGTAGGTTACCAGACCTGACACACAAGACGCATACAGGGGTGGTATATGACATGTGGGGTGTGAACACCCTGATGGGGAGGGGTGTTGGGATATCGTAAGCCCACAAGCCCCCTAGTGGTAACAGTGGGTCTGAGGTTACCACCCGTGGACTGTCACCACAGTGCCATACTCTTGTGAAATATGACTGCAGACCATCCTCCTAGCACATGTACTCCTGCAACACAAATAGATAACGTTATGGAGATAACGGTCACTGTTACTGACAGCTGAAACGCATCATAGCTGTATGGCTACACTACCTGACATGTATGCATTACACATTACCCTTGACAACATCTCACACTGCAGTACATTACAGCACTCTATAAAGTCACCATGTGCATCAGAACCATATTAGCCTGTCCCTGCATTGATGTTATGGATGACAGGGATGTGGCACAGGTATCATCATATGCACAGTGTGTGTTGCTGATTTTCCAGAGGCCAAGGGTGGTCCATACATGTGTTACCATGAGTGTGGGTGAGGGGTTTGGTTCAATGATTGGGGCATGGTGATGTGGTATGTGTCGGTATGAGGTCACCCTAGGTGTGGTTGCATAGTGTGTGGGTATGCATGCACAGAGTCCTGCCATGTGGCCACTCTATACAGGTGTTGTTGGACAGCTGCAGACCATACCTGGCAGGGTGAACAGTTCAGTGCCCCCGGCCATGGACACGCTGACTGTGCCTGCCAGGGGTTCCATGGGCACGTGCAGGTACAGACCTTGAGGTGCTACTCTCCCCTGATGATGACAGGTGTCTGCTGTACTGGCTACCTTGAAGAAGGCTGTGTAATTTGTTTCCAGCCGAAACCGGTCTGTCATGCTGTTATTTACCTTTAAATACAATATTATTTTTTATTCAGTCACTGTTTGCTGGCTCTTTCTTTTCAGGTGTCTGCTGGAACCATATCTCGCCTGGGACTGGCCAAGGCCACGTGCACAAGTCCTGGTGTGGTGTGGTCAGCACCCCTAGTGGTGTGCTGGGGTTGGTACTGCCACTGCAAGAGTGGCTTTGTGTCCTGGCATGTCCATGTTGACCACCAGCTGCTGGTGTTTCCGGCCTACGTCCATGTGGACGTCGCACCACTCCCACCACACGTTCAAGCACGGACATTCCATGGTCGAGGAGGCCCACAATCTCACCCCACCATCTATCCATGACCTCAGTATGTTCACGGAGGGCAGCAGCAATGTCATGGAGGGTGCCACTTACAGATGAGAAAGCAGCCCTCTGCAACCTCAGGCCCTGTCTGGTGTGCATGTCCATATGTGCCTGTGCCTCCATTACAGCCTGAAACATGCTCCTGGTGGTACCAGTTGTGGCACCTCTGCCAGGGTCATGATGACCAGTGGCCCTCCCACGAGCACCATGGTACATCTGCCGATGTGGCCTGCCGGACATCTGGCTACGCCGACTGTGACCCGACACAGTTTCCATGGACATCACATCTTCCTGGTCACTGCCCCCAACTGCCAACTGTCCCTCTGCTATGGCCACGTGTGATGGGATTTGTAGCGGCACTGTAACTGTGTGCGGGCTTGGGGTGATTAGGAGGGTGATGACACACGTAGGCGCAGTTTCGGCCTCTGACACCCCCACCTGTGTCTCACCAGTACCATCATCATCAGTGAAATTAAAAATAGAGTGTAGAAGGGTCACCAGCCAAAGATTGATGTACACTCAAACGTTGCTGCCAAAACACCAAAAACGAATAATCCAAGGTCCATAAACGTAAAACATGAAATGATTTATTGAAATCACATATAAACAACGTCGACCTAGGTTTCGTTCATGAAATGAACTTCTTCAGAACAACTTACTGAAATGCAAAACTTCATTATATACCTAAACGCCCAACCCTAATTGATGCCAATTATTCAATCAATATATTAAGCAAACTCTAAATAAACTTAAAAAACCTTAAAAAACAGTTATATTATATTACTAACAAATTTTGAGGCAGCACAAAAATCCGGTACAATGCCCATATACCATATACTTATATATACAAAGTTAAATAAATAAATCAATATTTAAATGTTTGCCTTACATGAATGTTGAATTGCAAATAATATTATTGGTACATATAAAAAATATATATAATGAATATGACAAGTACATTATAAATATATGTACTAAGAATATATATATATATGTATGTATTCTTAAATGAATATGCATTAAATAAGTATAATAAAATCAATATAAAATATAAAATATGAATACTTAGTTAATTTACATTCAGGTTGTTATTAAACACTAAAATCCCCAATACACACCCAAAAGGCCTTAAAATAAATTCATGAATATAATACATATGAGTCTTTACAAAAAATATATATATAAAAGTTGTAATTATTAAAAACTGGTTTGAAACCTTATTAAAAACTGCTTAGACTTAATTTAACTTCTGTACATATATAAATTATTAACAATACGTACTTGTATTAATACATGAATAAATAAATAAATAACCATATACAATAATAATAAAATATTGTTAAAAAACGATATATATTAAATATGTCAAAATTAATGCTCATGAAAAAATTATATATATATATATATATATATATATATATACATATATATGTATATACAACATGTATATATAATAATATATATTGTATAAACACATCAACACCCTTTAATATTTTTCATCCTTAGAATGGGCTTAATACTAATAAATTCATTAAGGCCAGGGTGTTGGTGAGCATTTAACATTATTTGCATCCGCAATTCTAGGACATCTAAATTATATTTTGTTATCTTTCCTTGAGGGTCAAAAGGTTGGTGTGACACACCAAAAAACTTAAAACTATGTTCTGCATATTGATTAACATGTCTAGCTAATGCATTTGTTAATTTTTTATTTTTGATATCTGATAAATGCTCTCTAATACGATCTCTCAAATGCCTGCTAGTTTTGCCTACATAAAAACCTTCGCATTGTTGACATGTTGCAATGTAAACAACATTAGTGGTATAACAATTAATATTTTGACTGATCTTAATGTTGTGTCTATTTACTATCACATTTGTTCCAGTATTTATCAGATACCTACATGTTGAACACCTGCCACATTTGAAATTACCTGAAGGTTTATATGAATAATTTTTAACGTTAACATTTAAACCTTCAAACAAATCCTGAAAGGATGTATCTTTCCTATATACAAAGGTCACTTGTCCTTTGAATATTTCACCCATAGTCTTGTCAGCTTTTATCAAATTCCAATTTTTGTTAACTATATTCTTTACACTGCTTGATGTGTTATTAAATGTTGTAATATACAATGGAATATTATTACTTATATATTTTTTCAAATCAAACTGTTGATCCTTATAATTATTAATAATAAATGTTTCACCTGTATTATTCAATAAAGCCTTATAAAATCCGGTATGTCTCTTACCAATCACTTCCTTTGCAATATTTCTACAAAATTCATTAGGATAACCCCTATTTAAAAACAATGAAATAATATATTCTATTTCTTGTTCGAAGTCCACCTCCTCACTAACAATTCGCGCTGCCCTCACCATCTGGCCTTTGACCACGGCCTTTTTCTGGTGGTGAGGGTGCCAACTGTCATAATGTAAATACGAATTTGAGAAGGTGGACTTCCTATATATTTTAGATACAAGCTTATGTTTAATTTTATCATAATTTAACTGTATGTCTAAATAACTAATATTATAAAAACTAGTTTCATATGTGAAACTTAAAAAATCTACACTACCATTAATATAATCTAAAAAAGTATTGAGTGCTGATTGTTCTCCTTTCCAAATGATAATTAAGTCATCTAAAAAACGACCATAAAATTTAACATTATTAATAAATAAATCCGAATTAAATACATAATTCAATTCCCAAAAAGTCAATACAAAGTTAGCAAATGTTTTACGTTTATGGACCTTGGATTATTCGTTTTTGGTGTTTTGGCAGCAACGTTTGAGTGTACATCAATCTTTGGCTGGTGACCCTTCTACACTCTATTTTTAATTTCATTGTGAGACTGGTTATTAGTTTTTACCATCATCATCAGTGTCTGCACGGACACCTACATCAATTTGCATGCAGGAGGGAACCTGACCCACATCACCACCTGTGGGGGAAACAAGCACACACGTTAAGACCTGTACAGCATTGCATAACAGTACACACACTCTCACACACACACAGACGCACACATGTACACCCACAAATACTGACAGTCCACCTTACTACCTCCCTAACACTGGGTTTACAGACAGTCCCACATTCAGTTACAGATGTTCCCCATCCTGCATGGCACTTGCTAACATACACTCATTAATACTACCCATTAACATATCATACCTCTCCATGCTGACACGTGTGATCACAACACATGACCTGTTACTCCATCACCTCCCTGAGTTTGGTGAAGTAGGTAGTACATGGCCTCACTGCTGTCATCCAGTAATACCCTGTGTATGTCCAGTCATGGTGTACATGGCCCATCTGTGGTTGGGGCCGCTACATTCACTACATATGTCACACACTGGAGCCTCATACTACAGTCTTCATCAGTCCATGCCACGTCTGCTGCACAATCAACCCATCATGCGGACAACAGTAATACCTGGATACACTCACTGATGTGGTCTGGTAATTCCCCATTGCATTAGTAGTGCTGCATACATGGGTAGCCAGTTATCTATCTGCTGCTGGCATTATGATGTGTATACCTGGTATGTACTTTCCCACCCAATGCATGTTCTGTGCTACAGACCTTGTTATGCTATCAGCTGTCCTGTGTTCACATATCAGACAGGCTGTCCTGGTGTCTCATGTGTCACTACATCTACAGCACAATCCCAAGAAGTACTGCCATGTGATCAATCCCACTATTGCCTGTGCATACATGGACACCCGCACAAACATTCACATGTACACACACATCAGACATGCATCGACCACACTCCACCAGATTGCACTTACACACACATTCATCACCCCCCCCACACACACATACACCTACGTGTTGGGTTGCACACCTTTTGTACACACAGTCCTCCCATTACCCTTCTGTCAGCATGCATTACATCTGGTGCTCAACAGCATGCAGTGCAACCATAGTGACCTCATCACAGTGGCAGTATACATGTGTGTGATGCATGGGCTGTGTTGGTGGGTGATGGCCCTTCCCCTTGTTAACACTGCACCCATGTATGAAGCGTTACTGTCGGCCATTTCTGCACCCTGCCTTGTACTGTGCACCATACCACACAGGTGTACAAACCATTGCTGCTTATGTAGTACTGTGTCTGTTATGTTAGCTCCAATGCTCACAGCCCCTATGTGTTACAGCACCTCATACCTGGGATGTTATATGAATGGATATAATTTGTGAATGTCTGCTTTACAGATCACATCAGCAGTGCATGTACAGCAGTGCTGGGATGACATGCTCGACAAGCCACGTTGCTTCACTGGGGACGGCTTGCACTTGTCACCCTTGGGCTTTCAAATATTGGCTAAGGCTCTTGCCACCCCCATAGTGCCTTTTTTAGGCAAGACTCAAAAGACAAACCCACCTCCATAGACAACACAAAGAAAAAGAAACTAAAGAAACTAAGGGTAATGCTGCTAAATGCCAGAAGTCTAAACCTCAAGATGCACGCACTCGAGGCTCTCCTCAGTATGGAGAATATCGATGTGTGTGCAGTAACAGAAACCTGGTTTAAGGCTCCCGAGAGCACCCCAGCACTACCAGGTTATACCTCATACCATGCTTTTCGGCCCTATAACTCGGACTGAACCACAAAAGGAGGGGGAGTATCCATATTCATCAAAGATAACCCACACCTCCAGGTTAGTGGCACTGCACGAAGCATCGGAGCCCATCCATGTGCAACTAACAGTGGGCAAAACTGCCTTTCAATTTGTAGCCTGCTACAGACCACCCTCCCAAACTCGGGAACCCCACTCAGCTTTCCTGAGAACACTGGAGAATATGAAGGTCTCTTCAAACACCATCATATTGGGTGACTTCAACTACCCAAACATAGACTGGGAGAACTACTCAAACCCCAACATCCTCGCCCAACGGTTCCTAGAATTTATAAACTCAGATGCTATGGAACAACTGGTCACCACTCCCACAAGAGGGGAAAATATATTGGACCTGATCATCACCAACATGGGCACTGTATGTTCCATACCAGAGATGTACCACTCATTGTTAAGATCTGACCATAAATTAATCTCACTGGACATCCATATCCCGTCCCCACCCCCAGCCAAGGAAACCACGGTGAAAAACTTCTCAAAAGCAAACTTCACACTTCTCAAAACCGAGGTGGAATCCTTCAAAGCCCCGGGGCCAGTGGAAAATACGTCCCAAACCACAGAACCCTTTACAAACGCATTCTATGGACACCTACAGGACTGCATGGATCGTGCTATCCCAAATAAAACCAAGACTCACTCCTCCAAAAGCAGGAGACCTGTCTGGTGGACCCCAGTCATAAATAAGCTATACAACAGAAGGAGGAAGCTACTACATGATAGAGTAAAATCCCAAAAAGGGAAGGCATCTCTGATCAGTACTAACAAGAAACTACGATCCCTCATAAAATTATCTAAGGCCATCTTCGAAAGAAAAATTGCACAAGATGCTAAAGATAATCACAAGGCCTTCTTTAGTTATTTCACGAACCTGGGTGGCAACTCCCAGATATGCTCTGAGTTAGTGCAAAATGACAAAAAATACACTTAACCCACAGACATTGCCAACATCCTGGCAGACAGGTTCAGTGCAAACTTCTCCCCCTTCCCCCCAAAAGAGCAAATGTCTATCCCAACAGAGTGCAGCCTCCCTGACATCACAAATGCACAGGTGAGAGCTGCCCCCTCCAAAGCAAAAAACACAGCATTAATGGGACCGGACGGTGTCCCGGGCTGTGTCTTACACGAGCTCCAAGAAGAACTGAACCCTCACATAAAGTCACTGTTCAGTCTCAGCCTTACTACAGGATATGTACCCAAGGAATGGCGTACAGCAACAGTGGTCCCACTCCACAAAGACGGTGCCACAACGGACCCCGGAAACTATCGCTCTATAAGCCTGACTAGCCTGGTCTGCAAAGCTATGGAGCGTATCATCATGGAACTCATAAACAAAGACATTGGGAACCTCCAAACACTGGATCCTACCCAATTCGGCTTTGTTAAGGGCAGATCTTGCCTCTTGAACCTCATCTACTTCTTTGAAACAGTCACCAAGGCCATAGATGAAGGGAAGGTAGTCCACACAGCCTACCTGGACCTCACAAAAGCCTTTGACACAATACCCCACTCGGGCATCATAAATAAGCTCACCAGCTTAAATAACCCCTATGTCACAAGATGGATTGCAAACTGGCTCAGGGATAGAACCCACATGGTTAGAATTGCAGGTGCCATGTCAGACTCTAAACCAGTTACAAGTGGCATCCCACAAGGCTCAGTCCTGGGACCTCTCTTGTTCGGTATACATTTCTCTGAGGTACAGGCTAACACGGGAGGACTATGGCTGACCAAGTTCGCAGATGACTGCAAACTGGGTGCCATAATCGACTCGCCGACTGACACAAGCATCCTCCATAAGGGTCTCACAGAGACGGATAACTGGTGCCAGAGCCATGGCCTAAAGATAAATGCCAAAAAGTGCATAGTCATCCCCTTTGGGAAAAACAAAGTGCCCACAAATTACCACATAGGTGGTAATCCATTAAGTACGGAAGAAGTAATTAGGGATTTGGGGACCCAAGTAGATAGCAATCTCTCCTTTGACAATCACATTGCCGAAGTGGTTAGAAAAACCTTCTATTATAGCCCACCTTATCACGAAAGTGTTCACATCTAGATCAAGAGAGGTCATTGTGCCCCTCTACTCATCACTCATCAGGCCCATAATTGAATGCAATTCCCCATTTGGGATGTACCTTACCCGACACCTGCAGCAACTGGAAAGACCCCAAAAGTACCTCACCAAGAGGATCAAGGGACTCAAACAGATGCCCTACACAGTTAGGCTAAAGAAACTCCAGCTCTACTCAGTTGCTTACCGCCTACTCAAAGGCGATCTGTGCCTGACGTACAAAGCCATGTCCAAACCAGAATTAATGGACATGCTCCACCTCAGGAAATCCAAATCCCTTAGAGCTACACGCTCCAGGGACTTAAACCTCAGCACAGAAATAAATTGGACATGCTGGATTGACAGATTCATAAATCTCAGAGGCACCCCTCACTCTGGAACAAAATCCCAATCCATGTTAGGCAGAGCCCCTCAATGACTCTCTTCAAGAGAAATCTTGACGAGTGGATGAGAGATCGTAGGTTTACCCCTGGGATCTCTTCTATGTTCCTACTAGACAGAGGCACAGTAAACTAACCTTAAAAGGGTTATCTTCTGTGACCTACTATACAGAGGCACAGTCAACTAATCTAAAAGGGTGGCGAAAGCCAAACACACTCTGGCTAGGCTTATAAATGCCCTAGGGCAGATAGCCTAGTATCAATCTATGAACTAGTACAGGACTATTACACTGACACCCACCAGACCTTACCATGGCTGTGGGGAGTACCCTACACATGTCCCTGGAATCTGCATGGTTACAAGGTCTACTCATGCACATCCCTTGGAGTGCACACATTGCTGTCACTATTGCTGTGGGGTCAGGGTTACATCTGACACAGTTAAATAACCTGATTGTGTGCAATTACAGCCATGAGGGTGGTGTTTCACACATCCCTACTGTAGGCCATGTGTCCTGCCATACTCCCCATCCCTGTAGACACATTGCACAATGACAGGATGTTGGGTATCTTGCATGTGTCTCTTGTACCCTTCCAATACCCCAGCATGGTCACTACTGTGACACAGTGCATTTCACAACAACAAAACGTGAACGTGTACAGCATGCAGTATGGGTAGGTGTGTTAGATGTGTGCATGGAATATCCCATAGTCTTTACATGCACATTGTCTTGTCATGCATGAACATGAACATGAACCATTATCACCGGCTACAGGCTGCTGCTGTGGTGGTATCCTGGAGGGACCTACATAAGAGTGTGAAAATGTTGTTGTCAGTGGCCACAGCTCTGGCATTCGTAAAGGGTGAGTGCAGCATTACGTTACAACTACAGTAGGGGTCCACAATACTACAGCTTATGCACGTCTGTTTATTACTACTACACAGCAACAGACTATGTATATGATATCTCAGATTTGCATAATGTACCTGTATAGATGCAGATGCATACACGAGTGGTGTACTGATGTGCCCTAGGGCCTTATCTGCACGCTCCTCAGGCAGTGTGTCAGTGGCACCCACCTCCACAATGCTCCCTGCCAGTTGTTGGTGCTGCAGGTGGGCAGGTGCCACAAGGCTCCTGAGTAGCTCCTCCACACGGGTGAAGGGTGGATGGAAGGCTTGTCCCCCCCTGTTGTGAGATGGTCTCCCCATACAGCAGCAGCACGTGGACGTATATGGCGAAGCAGGTCACTGCAATGATGCCAGACCTGCTCATAGCTGTGGTTATTCTGTCCGACATCATTGGCCCTGTGGACTAGTTTGTTCCACAGGGCGATCCTCTCCTGCTGATCTTGGGCTGTGTCTCAGCAGCACT
>NC_056737.1:1081986402-1082006402 GCF_019279795.1 Protopterus annectens | reverse complement strand
TTGTCCAAATCAGTCAACCCTGTAAATCGAATCCATTCCTTTTGAACTATTTTTTTAGTAATATTGTTGTTAAAAGCATTATATTCCAACACCAAGGCTTGTCTAATCGGGTGGTTTTTCAAGTTCAACTACTGATGCTATATCAAAATTAACCTGTGTGTTATTTCCACAGATAGGTTTAAATCTAGATTTTCTCCCCTCAATAACTTCTTCTTTCACTTTATAAATAAATTCCTGGGGATAACCCCTCTCCAAAAACATTTTTTCTAATAAATTACATTCAGTCCAAAAATCAGAATCTAGGGTGGTCATATGATTTTCCCTTACAAATTGACCTTTCACAATGATGTTCTTCATCTCACATTGCTGCAGTCATAACCTGTGGGTAGTCCGCTGTCCTCGGTCGGCCCGAATACCAAAGTGTTAGGCTGGCGTCGGTCATGGTCGCTCAGATCTGATGTCAGTACGCCGTGGTACTAAAGCGCATGACCAACGCCATATCCTCAGTCTTTCTTGCCGCATGGTCCGAAGCAGAAGCAGCGTTTTGCAAGTGCCGTTCGGCGTCCTGAAATTTTCGTATTCTGAGTTTCAGACCGAAGACCAAGTTGGGCTAAGTACCCCGTTGGGGAATATTTTTGTCTTTTCTTGCCTCAGTTAAATCCGGATGTCAGAAAAAGTGAATAATTGTATTTCTTGTGGGAAACAGATACATCATAGGGATTACCACTCTCTTTGTATTCCTTGCTTGGGGCCTGAGCACGACGTAGTCGGGTGTCGCTTTTGTGCTAGATTTAATAAGCGCACCATTAAACGTAGGTTAGATTGTGCTAGGCTTGTCTTGAAGCGGTGTAATTACAATATGCCGTCGGATCCTCCGACGCCCGCTACCGCTAAGAAGCGTAAGGAAAAATCGTTAAAGTCCAAGCAGGATGAGTCGTCCGTTACGGATGCCGGTTCTTTAGAAACTACGGTGGAATCTGTGGATCCGGCCGAGGTTTCAGCTGAGTCTCAGGGGGAGCCTTTTAGTTTTGCAGGATGTGGCCTCTCAGGAGTCGGGTCAGGCTGAGGGGGCCTCTCAGGTCTCTGTAGTCCCTTCTTTGCATAAGGTGGTTAGGCCTTCTACTTCTGTCTCTAAGGTACCTTCCAAGGTCAGGCCTGGTTTGTCTTCCTCTGGCGTCAGCCCTAATTCTGCAGGTTCTGTACCCAACAAGCATATGCTGAAAATGGCAGAAGATTTAATTACCTTAATCAGGGGTTCTTTGCCCCCTCCAGATAAGAGGCCTAGGGTGGAGCCAGAGGTGGAAGGATTGGAGCATTCCTCAGATTACTCGGAGTCTTCGGCTGAAGACATTCAGGATTTTCCTCCTTATTCTGATTCAGATGCAGAGGATTCTAGTCCTTCTGCTCCCCCCCCCCCCCAGAGGATTTTTCTTTTTCTGAAACCCTGCATTCCATGAGAGAGCATTTTAAGTGGGAAGGTCAGGATTTCTCAGATTCTAGAAAGAGGCTTAGGGAATTTTTGTTTTTACCACAGCACAGGCCCTTGGCTGTACCCCCTGTTTTGGATGTTGTTCAGGATGTTTTCTCTGAAGCTTCCCTTAATCCTGATTCTTTGCCTCCTGCCCCGGTCAAGCCAGACAGGTATTACAGAGTGCCTGAGGCTCATAAATATTTGTATAAGAGCCGAGCTGACCCGGAAACTATTAGCCAGGGACCTAAGGGTGTCAGGGCTTCTGTTGTAAAGAATCCAGTTCCTATGGATAAAGATTCTAGAGCTTTGGATAGGTGGGGTAAAAAAGTGTATACCTCTTCCACTCTAGCAATGAGGGCTTTGAATTGTCAGTTTCATATGCTGAAGTACCAGAATTTTCTCCTAAGTCAGTTGAAATCTAAGGTGGATGCTTTGGCAGAGGGCATTGAGTGTAAGGAATTGCAGGATTTAGTTCATGCCTCTGATCAGGTGGGTAAGCATTCTTTGCAGTGTGGTTTTGATGCTCTTCATGCCTCTTCCAGGGTGGCTGCCACTGGATCAGTTATTCGTAGGCACGCCTGGCTTAAGGATCAGAACTTGTCAGAGCATGTTAAAGCTCGAATTTTGGATGCTCCCCTTCAGTCTGAGGTTCTGTTTGGTTCTCCTGTGGAGTCAGTTTTGAAGAAAATGGAAGACAAAGCTAAGTCTATGCAAACAGTTAAAGATTTTTTACAGGTGCAGCCCCCTAAGTTTAGCAGAAATTGGCCTACTAAGGGATGGGCTTATCCTTCTTCTGATTTACAGTCTAGGGGCAGAGCTCATGCTCAAGGTTCTTTCAGGCCTAGGATGTGGAGTTCCCCTGCACAATCTTCAGGTGAGGGCAGGGGCCAGCCTTTTCGTAAACAGACCCAATGACCTGTATCTCCAGCTGCCAGATCCCTCCTGTCTGGCAGCTCCTCTGGGAGGAAAGTTGGCACTTTTCAGGCAAAATTGGCTTTTAGTCACTCAGGACAAATGGGTGTTGGACATCATAGGTCGAGGCTACAAGTTTTATTTTCACACCTTGCCTCCTTTCAAAGGCATGCCAGACGTTCCTTCTCAGCAAAAGGTGGAGGCTCACAAACAAATTTCTTTACTTCTAAAAATGGGGGCTATCCAGGAGGTCCCTCTGTCAGAAGTAGGCCTAGGATTTTATTCTCGCCTGTTTCTTCTACCAAAGAAGGGAAACACTTGGAGGCCAATTCTGGATTTGTCTATTCTCAACACATACCTGGACATCCCAAAATTCAAGATGTTAACTTTGCAACAACTTCTGCCTCTATTAGGCAAAGATCACTGGATGGTAACTCTGGATCTCAAAGAGGCTTATCTTCACATTCCTATCAGGCCCAGTTGCAGGAGGTTCCTGCGTTTTCGGGCTGGGACTTTACATTATCAGTTCTCTGCATTGCCCTTTGGCTTATCTACTGCGCCCAGGGTGTTCACAAAGGTCCTGGCACCGGTGATAGCCTTCTTAAGGTTAAGGGGAATACAAATTTATCCTTATTTGGACGATTGCCTGATTCTGGCTCAAGACAAAGTCAAGCTACTTCACCATCTACAGTATGTTATGGCAGTGTTAAGGTGCCTATGGTATTCTGTGAACGAAACAAAGTCCAGTCTAGTACCCTCTCAGGACATGTGCTTTCGGGGTGTGACTGAATACAGCCTCTCAGATGGCATTTTTGACCCCGGACAAACAAAGAAATCTTACCCTTTACTTCCAACAATTGTCTCTACGGTCCAGGCTGACTGCAAGGACAGTCCTTCAAGCCTTGGGGTTCATGGCATCTTGTATTCTGGTGCTTCCCAATGCCAAACTGCATATGAGGAAGCTACAATGGTATCTCAAAAGCGTATGGACTCAACACTGCCACGATTTGGACACTGTCATCCAGATGATACCTTGCATCCAAAGGGAATTTTTGTGGTGGGCTCAGGAATGTCACCTAAACAAGGGACTCTCTGTGACCCGACCAGAGGCGAGTCAGATCTTAACGACAGATGCCTCAGACATGGCTTGGGGAGCACACTTCAATGGAAAATGGGTTCAAGACACATGGCCTGCCAGACTACAACATTTGCATATCAACATGAAGGAGATGTTAGCAGTCCAATTTGCATTGATGGCTTTCAAGGATCTACTTCATCCAGGACAAGTGTTGATTCAGACAGACAACACAACAGTCATGTGGTACATCAACAAGCAGGGGGGTACTCATTCGTACCCTCTTTGCAGACAAGCTATGCTTTTGTGGGAGACTGCTCTCAGTTTGCACCTCACCCTTCAGGCAAGGTTTCTGCCAGGAGCACAGAACTCCTTAGCAGATGTTTTGAGCAGACAGATGGTGGATCCCCACGAGTGGAAATTGGATCCTCATGTTTTTCAACAGTTGACGGTGGCGTGGGGGACTCCAGACATAGATCTGTTCGCTTCTCCACTGAATTACCAACTGCCAAAGTTTTGCACAAAGCTGTTTCACCCAAAAGCTTGGAAAGTGGATGCTCTATCATTCAGTTGGAACAACCTTTACGTTTATGCCTTTCCTCCTCTGCCTCTCCTTCCCAAGGTGCTCCTAAAGGTCAGGCAGGACAAGCCTTGCATGATTCTGATAGCTCCAGATTGGCCACGGCAGCACTGGTACCCTCTGCTGAGGACTTTAGTACGTGAGCCTCCTTGGCCTTTGCCATTAATTCCACACCTTTTGTCCCAGGCAAGCAATCATTTCCGCAATGTCAGGATTCAGTCCCTGCATCTGACAGCCTGGCGTATTCTGTTTTAGACCCTGGGGGGGTCGCAGCTTCCTCAACAAGTTTTGAATGTCATTTTGGAGGCCAGACGACCTAGTACAAGGAAAGTTTATGCTGATAAATGGAGGAGATTTTTTCTTTGGAGCAAAACAAAGAGCTTTGATGTTTCAGTGCCTAATTTGAGTGTTTCACTTCAGTATCTTACAGAATTATTAGACAAGGGTTTGTCTTTCTCCTCTGTAAAAGTTCATGCTGCAGCCATTTCTGCTCACTATGACTGTGACCCACCATTATTCTCTCACCCTCTGTTCAAGCAATTTCTTAGAGGGGCAAAGAACATAAGACCCCCATGTAGAGCTCCTACTCCTTCCTGGGATCTCAATTTTGTGTTGGAAAAGCTCACTTTACCTCCTTTTGAACCTGCAGCTACTTCAGAGTTGAAGTTTTTGTCTTGGAAGACTGCTTTTTTGTTGGCCATTACGTCTGCTAGAAGGGTATCTGAATTACAGGCTCTAATGGCAGTTGAACCCTTCCTTATATTTCATAAGGATAGGGTCTCACTACGTACTAATCCTACTTTTATGCCTAAAGTTGTTTCTAATGTGGCCTTAAACCAATCTATTCAACTGCCTACATTTTATGCTGATCCCCAAAATAAGGGGGAGAAAATTTTGCATTCTTTGGACATTCACAGGCAGTTACGTTATTATTTGAGCAGAACTAAAGGGTTCAGACAGTCCCAACAGTTATTCATTTCCTTTGCCTTGGGATCTCAAGGAAAACCTGTTTCAAAACAAACTATTTCTAAGTGGATTGGCCATTGCATTGCCTTTTGTTATTCTCATCATGGTAAGGGGGTTCCGGCTGGAATCAGACCTCATTCCACTAGGGCTACTGCCACTTCTACTGCTTTTTTAAGGGGAGTAGCTACTAAGGATATTTTGGAGGCAGCTACCTGGAGTTCAGTGCACACTTTTTCTAAGCATTACCATCTTCCTCTTTATTCCAAATCTAGGGCTGGGTTTGCCACTGCAGTATTACAGGGCATGTTAGCAGCTCCTAATGCTATCTGATTTTACTAACCTCCCATTACCTTTGCTTTGGGATTCTACCCACAGGTTATGACTGCAGCAATGTGAGATGAAGAACATAGTACAGTTTTGTACCTACCACAAATGTAGATGTTCGAAGATCCACATTGCTGCAGTCCAATTTACCCTCCCTCCTTCCCCTCTGTAGTTTGAGGTGGCTGTGTGGTTTGTGGTGTATCTTTTGTTGCTGTTTTGGTGATTGGGTATTTTTCAGCTATGGCCTTTCTTTTTAAGGCCTTCTGACATCTGGGGCAAGAAAGACTGAGGATATGGCGTCGGTCATGCGCTTTAGTACCACAGCGTACTGACGTCAGATCTGAGCGACCATGACTGATGCCAGCCTAACACTTTGGTATTCGGGCCGACCGAGGACAGCGGACTACCCACAGGTTATGACTGCAGCAATGTGGATCTTCGAACATCTACATTTATGGTAGGTACAAAACTGTACTTTTTTCTTTACATATATCTCCGTCTGTCTACGTTTCCAGATATATATCTGTCCATGCGTGTTCGGATCATATTTTTGGCCTGTACCTCATTCTGTTGGCAATTGACATGGATGATCACAGGACTGTAGTCAGTAACTAGTGCCAACACTTTTGTGTTTCAGACTTCATCTCCTTCAAGATATGTTTTCTAATACATATCACTGTGTGGCTAGCAACATATTCGGTGTCTTAGAGCAGTATTTGGCATATATCCCTCCTTGTACCCACATTTTGCCACACTTTGTCCAGAATTCTTGCATTAAGTGGTTGTGTGGTATGATATTACTACATTTCCTGTACTGTTGACTGCTTGTGCTGGATGATATGTTTGTGAAAATTTCAGGTTATGTATATCTTCCATGGTTTAGTGGTAGATCACTCTGTGTATGGAGTGCAGGGTCCTGGGTTCGAGCCTTAGAGAGGCATTACATTTTGTTGCTGGGCAGAACAAGGGACATTGGCTACAGAGGGATTAAGGCACTTTTTTGCAGTTGTCAGTGGGTTTGCATGATGGTAAGCACTGCTAACTTCTGCTTATGGTTTCATACAGTCAGTTAGCTTCTGATTTCTCAACCTGTGTAGGCATAGCTTACCCCTGCGCAAGCCCTTGAAAACACGCTTACTGCTGCTTAAAAGTGCTGACTGCTGCTTACCCCCGCGCTAATTTATTTGAAGTAAAAGAAAAAGGGGTTGATAGGAAAGTCGTGAAAAACTGGGCACAAAGAGTGAAAGACAGTAGGAAAATAGCTAGGCATGTGCAGGAAGGGTATAGGAAAGGTCCATAGCTGCCCATTTCTTCTACAACAACAGCTGTGCTTATACACTATATTTGCAGGTACATTTGGACTCTCAAACCCCTGGGGGAGGGGTGAGGACAACATATATACATTGTGATGCCAAATAGACCAGATTACATGTGTCCAGTGGACATGTGTGCAAAATGGACAGCTATGTTTGGGCTGTGATTTTGTTGTGGGAACAGATTGCCCTTTTTTATTTTTCAGGTGAGAGTGGGATGTTGGGGAAGGAGGTTGGGTAGGTTAATAGACAAGACACACAAGATGCATACAGGACCAGTATATGACACATGTGGGGTATAAACACCTTGTACGGGGAGGGGTGTGTGGAAGTCGCAAGCCCATGAGCCCCCAACTGGAAACAGTGGGACTGAGGTCCCTACCCGTGGCCAGTCACCACTGCACCTTCACGGCCCTGAAGGTGGCTGTGCTGGGGGCTGTGTAGGAGGGGCAGGCTCACCCTCTAATAGCACCACTCAGCCCTCAAACTGGTGTAGCCGCTCTCGATACTCCAGATCGAGTTCCCTATGCACCATGGCCATGACCTGTTGACAGGTGACAGGTTCCCCTCTGCGCCCGTTCTGAGGGGGGGGGCGAGCCCCATCCCTTGCAGCAGTTCCTCCCGAAGGTGGCGCAGGGCCCAAGAAGGAGGAAGTCCCAGGATGGGCCCTAGATGTGTTGGTGCCCGGTGCCTAGGCCAGCTGGGGTGGGACAGGTGGGGCCTCTGGGACTGGCCTTCCCATACGAGCTGTGTTGTTGCCGGTGTATGGCAGATATGGGTTAGTAACAGTCAGCAGCATTCAGGATTAGTTATAACAGCATGCATAGCTATTCCCATTAACCCGACACACCAGATTTAACACAGTTGCAGAGCAAGCAGAACACATGCATATATTGAACAACAGTGGCTATTACAAGAGCATGTAGGTGTCATTGATTGCAACAGGCCACCAATATGGGTGTATTTTAACATGGCACATGCATAGAAACAAATGTGAATATGTATAACCCATTAGGACATATGCCCCAACAAATGTTTGGAGTGTACACATACTAGTTGAGTAGTGTCATTGGGTTATTTCGCACATATGGTAGGGATGAGAGAGTGTTCAATTAACAACTGACATGTCCTTGTAGTTTTCACGACATTCCTAGTCACTGCAGTGATCTTTTCCTTACAGTATTATTACACTACCCAATGGCCTTGTATTGTACACTGGTATGTTTATAGATTGTTATATACGTGACCTGTGTCTTACATACAGCCATGACAAGATGCAGGTGTTAATGCAACATATATTGTGCATTGATGTCATACACTTTGGGTGAGGTGCTACAATGATAGGTTTGTTTTTCCAACACCTTCTGTGACTATGTACAAGTTTGACTTGCTGTTATATGTCATTAGCAGCTGCCTACATTTCTGGGTTCCTCAGACTGCTTTTTCAGGGCGACAGGGTACCAGGCTGGTGATATGGGCCATTTATCTGTAAATGCTGGACAGACTGGAACAATTGTGGGGTATGAATATGCATACAACTGTCTATCTGAACACTCTAGCAAATTCTGTACAGTTGTTGGGTGTAATTATATATACAGCTTTCTATCTGAACATTTTAACAAAATCCGTACAGTTATGGGGTACGATTATGCATACAACTTACTTGCACTCCCGGGATTCAAACTCCTGCTGTGTGTGACAACAAAATTATAGTTAACATCACAGTACACTGTGCCATCAGGGAATTGATGCGAAGCTTTCTACTGTCTTCTTTCTAAGTCTCCCTCACTTGTACAATATGACTGACCTCCTGGCACTTCCAACATTGTTATACAGACCTTCATACACATTTTATCTACATACCACAGCATGGGTAACACTGCTTAATACAACAGTACTGTTTATAGTATGCAACAGTTCAACTATATATGAGAGAAGAGAATACAGAAGTACTCCAGGGGTTATACCATTATTCACAGAATATTACACATTTATTCCTACTGGTACGACACTTTCTAAGGCTCTTATATATATTTGTTACGACAGTACATGCAGAGGAATACGAACCTGCCTCGCAACGCAGCCTTTGCAACCTAGCATCATGGGCTTGCTGGTTCACAGCCCGCTCATCTGCAGATGTTGGAGGTACACAGTGATATGTAGCCATACCTATCCATAGTATACACAAGCTAGGCAATTCTTAACTACTTAGTGGAATGAGTAGTTACTCAGTACTGGGGCATTAGCCATCTGTCGAAATTGCTGGAGCCACTGTTCCAGTACATCCCCCCTCCACCACTTCAGGTCAGCATGGTGGTGCCTGACATGCTCACCAGCCTAGGGGATACCTGTGGCAATGGTGAGGTCACAGGCGAGACTGTCCCAGGCCTCCGTTTTATACTGCGAGCCCTGGCACTAGCCCTGCAGTGGTCTCTCCTCATGGTGTTGTACCAGGAGCCATACCATGAGGTCGGACTCTGTGATGCACCAGTGCTGCGCTCTGAAATGAGTGCCTTCAGCCACACCAGCCATTCTGCCTGCAGTAGGAAGCTAGAAGCTACCACCACTTATGGAACGTATTCCCGCCTGTGTGGTTTATATACAGCCATTTACCTGCACTTTTCCATGGTTGGCCGGGTTTGAAGAGGCTAAGCTATGGGCACACCTGCTTACCTAAAGTTGGCAGTGCTTATAGGGGTATACCGGTAGGCAGATTGGATTGGCTCCCCTACACATTGCTTATTCTTACTAAGTTGAGCTGTGCAGTGGTTAGCATTGCTTAATAGTCAATTTGCAGTATAGTTGCCTTCTGGAAGTACTTTATTCTTCATTATAGGTTTTATGTGTCTGGTATCCATGATTCATGTGTACATACACTGTATAGGGACCTGGGGACTGCTACACATTATTACAATAACACCTCACATTTATGCTTACTACAGTACTCCAGTTCACATATTTATGTTATGTAGCAAGGCAGACCACTTCACACTGTACATAGATTCAATTCACATCTTTGTTTTGATTTACCTATGATGAGGATTAGTTTGCTGATACCTCATTCATTTGTATTGCTATGATGGTTTAGTGGGTGACTACTGTGACTGTAGTGTACAGGGTCCTGGGTTCGAGCCTTGCAGAGGCAGTTTATTTTGTTGCTGGGCAGGACACGTGGGTTTGTGCGACAGTAAGCACTGCTAACCTCCGGTAACAGTTTCTTAAACCTGTTAGCTTCTACTTTGCTTAATCTGAGTATTGCCGCCCCACACAGGTGTACTCCCGCTTGCTTCCACATACCCCCGCGCTGCTTCATGTACATGTAGGTTTTATACATGCTTTAGTCAGGTGTACATGTCAGGAATGACTGTTCAGGAACGTCAGTGTAAGGTTAAGTGGAATTCCGGTTTAGCATTTCTGGTTAGGCTACACTCAGGTATTTGGGTTAGGTTTACATATGCCGTACCTGTGTTGTAGAGTAGATGTGAATAGTGGAGGTGTAGGCAGGTAGGTGGCGGGAGGGTCATTTTAACTATATAGTAGGCCGTTCGACTGATTGGTGGGGCTATGGTAGTGCAGGTTTGCAGGGTGTTGGGATATGTATGCGAGGCAGGACAGGAGGTGTCAGTGTCAGTAGTTGGTGTAGGGGTCTGGAGTGTTGGGGGGTGGCAGACTTCGCCAGGTGGTGATCCAAGTGTGCTTGGGTTTTCCCTTCATATGTTTTTACATGTGTAGTCTGGGACAGCTGTGGTAATACACCTGGGTTAGGGGTTCCAGATTCTGCCAATATAGTTGTGGAGGGTGTCACCTACTTGTGACTGTGGACATTACTACGAATGCAACAGGGGTCGATAGGTAAGTGGTGTTACTGGGCCACACAGAGGGGCTGATAGTAGGGGACATGTCCAGGGATGTGTAGGACGGCTGACGGAAAGGTCCACAGCTGGGCATTTCTTCTACAGCAACAGCTGTGTATATACCCTGCATTTGGAGGTAGGTCTGGACAATCACACCCCTGGGTGGGGGGTGAGGACAGCAACATAGCTGTCAACCGATCGGAGGAAACCTCAACAGAATCAGGGACAACTCCTCAAATAATTAGGGACAATCAGGGACATTTTCTAAATATTTGTAGTATTAACCTGAAACGTTTGCAGAATAGGAGAATGTGGATTTACATAGGATTTCTGACTTGAAACGTCTGTAACTCTGTATTACTATCATTATTTATTAAGGGCAATTCACCACCTTTTCTTCAGCACTCGCCAGTTTTCAGGGGGATTAAGAGGGACAGACCTAATATTGGAGTCTTTAGCCGGGACAGTTGTGAGGTCTGGACAGCAATACTACCTTGTGATGCCAATTAGTGCAACTTACATGCCTACAGTGAGGTTTTGCGACCAAGTGTTCTTTGGTGTAATTTAGTGGGTTTGCAACAACACATCTGGTTATACCGTTCTTTGCCATGTAAACTTGACTTTGCTGCAGTGGGACTCGTACCAGGCGTGGCTGCTCGTTGGGTGTCGGCTCTGCCCAATGCGCACTATTGCTTACATCCCTGGGGCAGTGCACATAGAACCACTCCAGCCAACACCTGCACAGCTAGGCCCATAATTACATACCCATAGTTTCCATACTGCACATCCTCTTCGGCACTCTTCCTTACTCTGGGTGCAGGTCGGGTCTGGCCACACCAGTACGCAGTACCCACTCACCACTTCTAGGGACCCATCACATATGTTGTCTCGCCCCATGGATCATCAGGCTTCTGCTACTTTGTAGACCGGGTACATGCGTGGTCTGCCATTGGACATCGGTGTAATGGCTGGAAACCCGAAAATCATTGAATTTTTGGGTGTCCCAGAAGGGACATTCATGTCTTTATTTCAAGATTAGACTTGGCGGGTCTGTCCCACCGGTAGTGTCCTGCCTGCTGTCTGGGAAGCAGTGGTGTGTTTACTTTTATTGTGTGTTTGTATGTTTCACTGGTCTAGCTGAGGGGGGGGGGTTGATGCTACGTGTTACATGTTTGTTGATTGGACCCCTCACCCCCATTTGCACGGCCTGTGAACATATGTAATTCTTAACTGCCATATCATATCCTAGCTATATATATTTAAACACACACACACATACATGTATGTTTGTATATATATATATATATATATATATATATATATAAATAATATGAATATACACACACACATATATATGTATGTATGTGTGTGTGTGTGTGTGTGTGTGTGTGTGTGTGTGTGTGTGTGTGTGTGTATATATATATATATATATCTGTATATGTATGCATACATATATTGCTGTATGTATATATATATATATATATATATATATATATATCTGATGACATATGGATGTATGTGTGTGTCTGCATATGTATATATCTATATGTGGGTATTTATATGTATTCTGTCTCTGTATGTATACATTTGTACTGCGGAGAGGGAGAGGTATATCTCCATGTAGCTATGGGTTGATATACGCACACATTCCTCAACATATTTACATCTACATCTGGTTATTTCTTTCTTTGCCATGTAAAGTAGACTGTGCTGCAGTGGGACTCATTCATAGGTAGGTACTAGGCTATCGGCCGTAGGGACTATACAAGCCCAGCCAAAAAGTTACCCTGGCTTTTGCCACCCAAGAAAATTATTTTCCTGTGCCACTGTCGAGCAGAGCCACAGAAGTGATCCCCGGGGTGAATTTCCTATTTCCCATCCAATCGTCAAGATTTTTCTTGAAGAGTACTAATGAGGAGCTTTGTTTGATATAGATAAGTAGTCTGTTCCAGAGTATGGGAAGTCTCTGGGACAGGAATCTATCCCTCCGGCATGTTCTGTTTATTGTGGTGACAAGGTTTAGGTCCCTAGAGCGTGTAGCTCGGAGGGATTGGGACTTCTTTAAGTGGAGAATGTCCAACAGCTATGGGTTTGACATAGCTTTGTATGTTAGGCAGTGATCACATCTGAGTAGGCAATATGCGACGGAGGAAAGCTGGAGTTTTTTGAGACGGTCTGCGTAGGGCATCTGTTTGAGGCCAGTAATCCTCTCTGTGAGGTATTTCTGCGGTCTTTCCAGTTGTTGTATATGTCTCGTGAGGTACATACCAAAAGGGGTGTTTTCTATAATGGGTCTAATGAGTGATGAGTAGAGGGAAACAATGACCTCTTTTTTTCTGGATGAGAAACCTTTTGTGATGTGCCACGTAGATGGATTTCCTGGCTACTGTGGTGATGTGATTATCAAAAGGAGAGACTACTGTCCACCTGTGTCCCAAGGTCTCATCACACTTTCGGTGTCAAGTATACTACCGCCTATGTTGTAATTCATGGGTACAGAGGTTTTACCAAAGGGGATGACAATGCACTTTTTGGAATTGAGCTTGAGGCCATGGATTTGACACCAGCCATCTGTCTCAGTGAGGCCCTTTTGTAGGATGTTCACATCGTTAGGAGTTTCGATTATGGCTCCTAGTTTGCAGTCATCTGCGAACTTCGTTAGCCAAAGACCTTCTGTGTTAGCCTGTACTTCAGAGAAGTAGATACCAAACAGGAGAGGACCCAGGACTGAACCCTGTGGTACTCCACTTGTCACTGGTCTGAAGTCTGACTTGGAGTCTGCTACTTTCACAGTGTGGGTTCTGTCAGTGAGCCAGTTGGCAAGCCCATCTTGTGACATAGGGATTTATACCTAGTTTAGTGAGTTTATCTATAATTCCAGAGTGGGGGATGGTGTTGAAAGCCTTGGCAAGATCTAGGTAGGCTGTGTGAACCACCTTACCCTTGTCTACGGCTTTGGTGACTGCTTCAAAGAAGTCTATCAGGTTTAGGAGACATGATCTGCCTTTTACAAACCCGAACTGTGTGAGGTCCAGAGTTTGGAGATTACCAATATCTTTGTTTGTAAGTTCCATGATGATACGTTCCATGGCCTTGCAGACCAGGCTCGTCAGTCTAATGGGGCGGTAGTTCCTGGGGTCTGTGGTGGCTCCCCCCTTGTGGAGTGGGATAACCGTCACTGTGCGCCATTCAGTGGGCACAAAGCCTGAGGTGAGGCTATGATTGAACATGGTACTTAGGTGAGGTGCCAGTTCGTTCTGTAGTTCATGTAGAACACAGCCTGGGATGTTGTCTGGTCCCATGGATGCTGTGTTCTTGGCTTTGGAGAGTGTTGTTTTTACCTGTGCAGCCATGATTACAGGAACTTTGCATTCTTCTGGTATAGAGATGGGCTCTTTAGGGGGTGAGAGGGGAGTAAAGTTAGCACTGAACCTATCTGCCAGGATGTTGGCAATATCAGTTGGGTCTATATATTTAGTGCCATTGTGCTGTAACTCAGAGCAGATCTGAGTGTTGCCATTGAGATTCTTGACATAGTTATAGAATGCTTTGTGGTTGTCTTTAGAATCAGTGGAAATTTTGTTTTCGTAACTAGCTTTGGAGGATTTTATCAGGGATCGCAGCTTCTTACTGAGGCTGACCAGGGAGCTCCTCCACTCATGGGATTTTACTCTCTTTTGCAACAGTTTCTTCCTTCTGTTGTACAGTTTGTTTATGGCAGGGGACTACCAGATTGGCTTCCTTTTTTTTTTTGGAGGATAGCATCTTGGTTCTGTTTGGGATAGCATGATCCATGCACTCGTGTAAGTGCTTATAAAGTGCAATTGTGTAGGATTCAGTAGTCGTAGCTGTATTGTCCATCTGCATGGGTGTCATGAAGTTCAGCACTTCTGTCTTAAGCATGAAGTTGGCTTTGGAGAAATTTTTTACTATGGTTTCCTTAATGGGGGGTGGGGGCAGGATGTGGATATCTAGGGTAATTAGCTTATGGTCGGATCGGACCAATGAGACGTTGACTTCAGGTGTGGAACACCAGTCACTCATGTTGGTAATGACTAGATGTAGGATATTGTTGCCCCTGGTGGGGGTGTGGATAAGTTGATCGAGGGTGTGGATAAGTTGATCCAGGGCATTGGAGTTTATGAATTCCAGAAAGAATTGAGCGAAGGAGTTGGTACATGAGTAGTTTTCCCAGTTAATGGTGGGGTAGTTGAAATTGCCCATTATTAGGGTGTTTGGTTGAACCCTAATATTTTCCAGTACATCAAGAAAAGAGGAGTGGGAATCCTGGGGCATGGTGGGGGATCTGTAGCAAGCTACAATTTGGATTGCAGTTTTGCCCAGAGTTAGTTGCACTTGGATAACCTCGGCTGCATTATGCTGAGCAACTAGCCTGGTGGTGTGGATATCCTTAATGACTATGGACACATTTCCACCTTTGGTGTTCCGGTCCAGGTTACATGGCCAAAAAGTGTGGTATGAGTTCTAGCTTGGTAGTGCAGGGGTGCTCTCTGGAGCCTTGAACCAGGTCTCAGTTACTGCACAGATATTGATGTTCTCCATTTTAAGGAGTGCCTCGAGTGAGTGCATTTTGAGATTTAGACTTCTAGCATTGAGTAGCATCCCCCTCAGTTTTTGCTTGCCTGTTCCTGTTACGATGGTGAATTTGTCATTTGAACCTTGCCTAGAAAAGGCACTATGGGGGCGGCAAGAACCTTAGCCAGTATCGGGAATCCCATAGGTGACAGGTGCAGGCCATTTCTGGCAAAGCATCATGGTCTGTTGACCATGTCATCCCAGACAGACAGATACTGGATCCCTTTAGAATGACACCAGAAGCTTTGCCAGTTGTTGAAGTCAGTCATTTTGTCCTTGTACTGCAGTATCATTCTGGATGATGGCAGAATGCTACTCAGGGCTAGGGTCATACCTGCCTGGGCTACAAGATCGGAGAGCTCTTCCATGTCTTTTTTCATGTAGTCCAGGGAGGTACGTCTCACGTCATTCACACCAACATGGACAATGACAGTCATATTTGTACTTGTTGTGGAGTGACCTGAGTGCGTGGATTATATGGCGGATCCTGCCACCCGACAGGCAGCTGACAGTAACCCTCGCCTTGTTTAGCCTGTTGAGTTGGGACATCAGTGTGCCTGACCATAGAGTCACCTATGACTAGTGTGTTGGGTACATTGTTTTGCCTTATTGGCTGTGGTTGAGTGGCACACTGAGTCTGTGGGCTATGTGTTATTTGGGTTGTGTTGGGGGGTGGAGGTTGCTTGTGTTTCTGCTTTGGAGGTCTCTGTTGCTTGAGCAGATTATTATTGCGAGCATCCGCGAATGTTTTTGTGTTTCTATGTGTGGATTTTGGTGGTGTAGATTTAGTGAGACTATGTGATGAGTGTGGTGTGGTGCAAGTGTTTACCTTCTCCTCTTGACTGTCATGTTCTTTATTGGTTGGAGAGAGCTTTACCTCCAGTTTGGCTAGGTAAGTGCATCTCTCACAGGTTGTAGTGTTGGGTGGTATGAGGAGAGGGTTGTCTGTGTACATGAGGCAATTTCTGCATTGCCCCAAGATGCCCAGATTCATCAGATAGACAGGAGAGAACACTGGGAGCTGACCCTTGGACATACCTGAATAAAAAACTATTTTCCTCTAGATAAGTGAGGAAAGTGAGTACAAGAGCTGTTTTTCTTTAAGCGCGTGAGGAAAGTAAGTACCAAAACTGTTTTCCTCTAGGTAATGAGGAAGGTTGAGTGCTATGTTAATTAGTAGCTTATTTAGTGCCTACAGTAAGTTCTGAACAAGTGCTGATAACGAGTCAGCAAAGTCAAGTGCTAAAACTAAGTATCTGTATCTGGACTAAACTAGTTATAGGAAAGGGGGGAAACGAGCGCAAATGTGGGCTTTTAAATCAGAAAGTTGAGAGAGATGGAAAAACTGCCCAAATGGCCAATAACTACAATTTCTGGGCCAGAACCACTCCTTATGTGGTAGACAGGTTACCTAGTGCTTACCACTCCCACTGATAAGCTAGAAGGCTTCCCTCCAACACAGAAAGCTTGGGGGGCTCAGAAGCTTACATACAGTCCTGGATACTGCAAATCTGAATATGGACTACACTAGTTACAGGAAAGGTAGGAAACAGGCTTAGATTTTTTTTTTTTTTACAGAAAGGTAGCTAAAGCAGCAGTAAAAACAATTCAAATGCAGTGCAAGCTAGCACACTTGAGTACATAGCAATGTTAGACCAAACAGTTTAAAAAAAATGCAGTTAAAATAAAAATGACTAAAAAGAAGTGCAGAAGGAGTCTATTAGATAGAATGAGGTAAAGAGATGGGACTGGGGGGAGTGTCCCAGATCAAGTCTACAGTGGGGGCTGGCAATTACAAAAGCCTCCAAATTTAAACAACAAGACAGGAATAGGGAGGGTGGATAGGGGAAATCTGAAAAACTATACAGTGAAGCAAAAATAACAGTGCACAACTCTGAAGTAAGCCAGCAGTGATATAAAATTAGTCAAACAACAATTACCAGTACACAACTCTGCAGTGCCAGAAAAATATACTCAGCTCTGTATATCTCCGGATAGTTTGAAGAGCACTCTGTCAGGACACAGGAAGGCTCCAGCAATGATATGCAGGCTGTTACTAAGAGGGTCTAATTTTATGCAAGTAATCCTTGAGATAGTCAGATAACACACAGGATGTAAAACCAGTTTTCCAACTTAAGACACAGAGAAATACCAACTTAAGACACAGAGAAATAGGGGGAGGTGGGGAAAACCAACACCTTCAGCAGAGATCTGAAAAACTATACAGTGAAACAAGAATAACAGTGTACAACTCTGAAGACAGCCAGCAATGATACAAAATTAGTCAAGCAACAATTAACAGTACACAACTCTGAAGTGGGTGTGGCTGCTCGTTTGGCGGCGCCTCTGCCCAATGAACACTATTGCTTACATCCCTGCGGCTGTCCATATAGACCCACTCCAGCAAACACCTGCTAGTTCCCCCACCCGCACCTCCTCTACAGCACTCATCCTTACTCTGGGTGCAGGTCGGGTCTAAACACACCACTACACACTGCCCACTCTCCACTTCACGGGACCCATCTTGTACGTTGTCTCGACCCATGGGTCATCAGGCTTTCCCACCCTTGTATTCTGGGTATGTACACACCCCGCCTTGATAGGTCATTGCACGGGATTCCTCCTATAACATGTCAGTTTTTGGGGTGTCCCGCAAGGGATGCTCCTGTCTCTGTTCCAAGATTAGACTTCACGGGTCCACTGTGCATCCCCCCTGGTTGTATCCTGCCTGTGGTCTGGGGAGCAGTGGATTGTTTACATTGTATGTGGGGTTTTTTTTGTATGTTTCCTATGTCCGGCCGGGGGGGGGGGTCATGCTACGTGTTACACGTTTCTTGCTTGGGCCCCTCACATCCATTGGCATGGCCTGTGAACATATATCATTCTTAGGTGCTGTATCTTATCATAGGTATATATCTGTATATATCTACGCACATATATATATATATATGTCTATGTATATATATATGTATATGTCTGCATGCATATATATATATATATATATATATATATATATATATATATTATATGTGTATGTATATATATATATATATATATATATATATATTACGCATATTGTTGTATATATATCTAACGACATGTGGATGTATGGGTGTCTGCATATGTATGTCTGTATTTGTGGGTATTTATTTATATGTCTATCTATGTATGTATACATTTGTACACTGTTTTTTCCCTGGAGGACGATGAACTTCAGGAATGCAACCAACATATTGCCATGGCTAAAAAGAGCCATCATTTAGAAATGCTCCATTTTCTTGAGTAGGTCATTGAGAAATGCAGCAGAGATTACTACCTTGTACTTCACTGAAACCTTTAACTTTCTTTTTTCACAGAAGTCTTGTAGATTAAGTCCAGGGGTGGTCAGGTGTCAGAAAATGAAGGATTACATAGAAGCCTAGTTGGAGAATAAGGTGAAGCGGGTGGTAGGATGGATGAGATGCTGTGTGTTTAAAAATGGAGTGGTGCAGTGGTATGTTCTGGGCCGTGTGCTTTTCATTTTAGTTCTGTCCAACGTATCTGAGGAGCTGCACTGAAGTAGTAGAAGGAGACCTTTAGGTAGGACTTGGAAAGGCAGGCAGGTCAGATGAGAGGTGACAGTTGAAGTCCACTGTAGACAAATGGAAAATACTGATCTTGGACTGTAACATACTAAAGTACCAGCTAAGAAGAATAAAACCAAAGGTGTCAGAATAGGGAAAGGACAATGGAATGTCCACACAAGACATAGGTCTTAAGAGGTGCAAGTTTAAGGGCAGTTGCAGTGGCAGGGTGCTGGGTCGGGATAGATTCCACAAGAAGTACTGCTCCCATTACATGGAGCCATGCAGGTTTGCATGTTAAATACTGTGTGCAGTGTGCAGCTTTGGATGTAAAGAGCAGCTGAAGGTCAGCAGGAAGGAGAGACTTAAGAACAGACAAAATTAATTGGAGGTGTTTCCCTATGGAGTAGGGACAGCCAGCAACATAGCAACAATATTAAGCAAATGATTTCAGGGACCATAAGATGCCTAGCTTTATTCACCTTTAAGAAGCCAAAAGCACTTGCCAACCCTTTTAAGTGCTCACATCCGAAACTGAATAGAGCTTTAGATGATAACCATGGTATAAATTTGTATTTACCCATTCAATTATCAAAACAAGTCTTAAAGGTAGTCAGAGTAGTACTCTGACCTGTAGTAGTCAGACTGTTAGGCTAGAAATATGTTGAGTTTAAGAGCCTTGGCCCTTCAGCGAGTCTTACTTATTCTCTGGTGTGCCATAGGTCCCTAATGTCAGTATTTGTAGAGCCACTGGATTTATCAAGAAATAAGAGATTAAAAAGGATTGGGTCATTCATGGCCCAAAACCGAGACAGAGGTCAGCTGTCATCTGTTAGGATAGTTGAAGAATGTAAAGCCTTTATTTTCCTGGTTACAAATCTTTGGGGCGTTTTCTGTTGAGAGATATTCTTGGATTTGTACGTAGCAAAGGGGGCACTGCATTCAATAGTGGATCTCATAAGGGAATAATACAGTGGTGACTTCTCTGGATCTTGAAGATATTCCCCTGGAAATTAACCGAGTCAGAGAAAAGGATGTTCTGACTGTGTGTGAAACATGATGATTAAGCAAGGGTGTTGTCCATGTAAGTATGCAGGGCTGACTGTCTGTCTGTCAGAAGTACTTCATTTTTATTATTCAAGTTTTTTTCCCCTGAATGATGCAATTCTGCACTTTTTTGCATTTCAGCCCTTGCTGGCACCACTGAACATCATTGGATGAGTGGATAACATTCCACAGCAGGTATTTTACCAAAGTAAGTCATCTTACACTCAGATTGAGTATTTTATAATCTCAGGAAATATCGGGGAGATGAGTAGGAAAGATAGAGGCAGAAGGGGATGCCA
>NC_056737.1:1081474146-1081503452 GCF_019279795.1 Protopterus annectens | reverse complement strand
TGGATGTGTTCACATTAATGTAATCAACCTTAATGCTGTGTATATGTCACATATATAGTCATACATAGCCATTGGGGACATGACCTGTGACCCTGCAGACTTACAAGCATGTATGTGTTTTGCCATATACATCTACATGGCACTGTACAGCTGTGTAGCTTCCTTCCATGTATTGCCTGTGTTGCATATGTGTAACACATGGGAAAATAGCTAGCCTGATGGTATTTGCAGGGTTGGATATCAGCTATAGCATGTATGGTCATAGTGATCAAGTAGGCTATATGCCCTGGGCCATTTATGAGCCTAGGCAGACAGATTACCTATCTGTAGGCAACAGACAGGTAAGTTTCAGTGGCCAGTTCAGGCAGTGCCACAGAACTGATGCACATGGTTACTGATATATTTGGCATGCAGTCATCACACCATGTCACAGAGAGGGGCGATGTGCAGCTTCGTTGGACAGGGATGCATAGTATGGCAAGAGTATGTTAAGTGTATGGGACAAAGATCTGTCAGGCATGTTGTGATCCTTGCACTAGAAAGGTGGATGTCCATGACGTATGTGTTTATTTCGGATCAGGATGTGTTAAGTGTTACATGTCCAACACCTCTGGGTTGGACATGGCTTTATTCACGGTAGGCTGCATGCTACATAGTGCAGCTAGGGATTGGAAAGGGCAGTGTAGGCCATCTACACATGGGCAATAACCCTTAAAGGAAATATGTGATCTATTATGGGTCACATGGGTGTTGAGTATGGCTGAGCAGTTAGCTGTATATTCCTGGATGGCACCCTGTCATGATTAGGGGTGCCACATATGACTACCTATCTTTTGTGGTGATGTAACTATCAAAGAAAAGTACTGTCCAGCTGCATCCCATACACACAGTTGCCATTATGTTGACTGCTGCTTAGGTGGTAGTTAATGGGTACAGGGTTTGTAACATAGGGGATGACAATGCAATACTTAGCTGTCAGATTGTGGCCATACATCACACATCACACACCACACATCTGACACACTAAGGCCCTTCTGTATGTTGAACGCAGCACACATTGAGTTGACTATTGCTCCTAGTTCATAGTCATTTGCAAACATCAATAGGCTGATGCCTTTTGTGTTAGTCTGTGTGGTATAGATAACAAAGAGGGGGAGTACCAGGAATGACCCCTGTATTACTGTGGCTGGCACTGGATTGATGTGCGTGTATTAGTCAGATACCTTCTGTAGTCTTGGTTATGCCAGCAGTCCAGTTGCCAACCACTCCTGTGACATAGGAATATACACCTAGTTTATAGGTATGTGTTATAACATGGTCATGTAGGTGTGCTCTCTGGAGCATTGAAACGTGTCTCAGCCACTGCACAGATATGTTCTCCATGTTGGGGATTGACATATGTGTGTCCGTATAGTGTTTCTGACATGTATCATTGTGCAGCGAGACCCACAGTTTATTGCTTGGCTGTCCCTGTAACAGCAGTGGACCCTCACTTGAACCATGCATGATGAAGGCACTATAGGGGAAGCATGAGTCCTAGGCAATATCCAGATTCCCAGGGGTGACAGTTGCAGCCCCTGTCTGATAAAGCATCATGGTCTGTCAACCATGTTATCCCAGGGCGACAGATACTGGATACCCTTTGACATGCACCACTACACTAGACAATTGTGGAATACAATCCTTTTGTCCCTGTACTGCAGTGTCATTCTGGCCAATGGCAGAATGCTACCCAGGCCTTGGGACATACCTGCATGGGCTACAAGACCTGACAGTTCCTACATGTGTTTCCATGCAGTCCAGGCTATTGCATCACAGGTCCTGCACAACATGGAATATGCCAGAGCCATGTATATAGTTCAGAAGGTGGTCTGAGTGTATGAGTATGTGGCTAATCATGGCAGACAGGCAGCTGACAGTATGTATGCCCTTGTATAGGTTGGTGTGTAACATAGTACTAGAGTTTGCATTCACAAATGAGTACTATTGGGCATGTTTCCAGTCACGTGTTCAGAGGTGTGGCTCAATTATGCAAACTATCTCATACAGTTTGTGTATTTCGGGGTCTGTCTCTTCCTGCTTGGAGGGTCATTTGTTTGGCCAGGTACTTAGACGCATCTGTGAATGTGTGTGATTTCTGTTAGTGTGTGTGGGTGTCCTTACTGTGTTCTGGTAAGGGTATGTGTTGGTTGTGTTGATGCGCTGCATGTGTTAACCTACACCTCATGACTGTCCAGTCCAGTCATGGCTGTAGACTGGGCTGCCTACCAGTTTACCCCTGTAGCTGCATCCCAAACGATGTGTGGGGCGTGGTGTTAGGTGGGTGTGGGAGTGTACATGGCATAGAGATTACATTCCCCCAGGATGGCCACATACACAAAGCTGACATTAGTAAACACCAGTAGCTGACTAGTGGACATGCCTGTATGAGCAGTCAGTACTACAAGTACCAAGTACTGTATTTAGTTTACGTATTGCCTGTGAAGATGTTTTAGACAGTGATGCTCACATGTAAATATTTGTGTTATGGACGTGACAACACTGGCTATTACGGAAACATTGTAGCTACCTTTAGCAGCAATCCTCCTGTGAGGAGCACATCACATCCTGTTAGTTGATTACAGATGATGCAAGTGTCTACAGGTCTTTTTACTTCTCTGGATATATACTCACATATCCACCAGGACCATGAGCTCTGTTGGGCACAGACACCCACACTCCAAACAGTAGACTCTGATGCCACTATCAACATGATCAGGATATAATCAGATAGTGTGAGCCATCACCTATGATGCGGCTATTACACATGGGCAGCTGTCGCCTACATCTTACACTCCTACTGCAGATGTTACACTGGAGTTAAAGATGATATGCAACCTGTTTCATTACCAGTGCTGTGCACTACCTTACATACAGTGTGTGCAGGCGGCTGTTAGGTTGGCAATAAGTGGTTGGGCTACACAAACCTGGTAGTTCAACCAGTGTGTCTGTACTCTCAATATCCACTCTATGTAGGTGTGTACTTAGCCATTTCGCCCAGCCCTGTAACAAGGGTCACCACACATTTGTATAACATGTACACATGCACAGCTGTTATTGCTTGCAAACGATAGTAGAGAGGTGGATATTACATGTGTTATGTGCATGGATAGTTACCTGACTCTTCCAATTATCTTTTCTGTCATGCTGCTAACCTGTCAGATGAATACTAATTCTATGTAACCTGTCATTGAGTATTGTAATTGCCAATAGACATAACTACTGTTTGCGTAACATAACAGAACTGCTATGTAGAATAGAATACATATCTGCCTAGAATACTGCACATTACACAGTTATTGGCACAATATCCCACAATGCACACCATATTTGCATGGTAAGCCCACCTTTAACATGTTCATCTTACTTATACACCCATACATATGTCGACTGTTACAATATATCGACATATACTATCCTCTGTTATAGCACATATTTGTTGGACCAGTCCTGACACTGACAGTGGCTGGAAGCGAATTGGTGGGTTCCAAGTCCATGTCATCCCTTGTGGTGTATGCTGAGTGTGCCGTGTAACCTACAGCAGTACACACACAGAATATTACAAGCATTACTACTGCTCAACAGTACATCACTACAAGATAGTTATTTCCACTATATGCATTGATTACACTGTAATTCTTACAGTACAGATACTACATACACAGACATACTACATGTTATACATGCCGTCTTAGTAATCAAAGGTGTTATTAACTAGTATAATACTCGTTTTCAGTTCGTCTTTCAGTGTTTTGTACTGTCCTGCAGGTAGATAAAGATGGTTTGAATGTGTGACAAGGCAACCTTTTATAGTTACAGATCAGTAACATGTTGTATCCCGATGACCAATTGGTGTTCCTAAGTAGCTAATTACATGCACATCAGCTGCGCTGCTACTGCCTTAGCCAATACCATGGCTACAGTGGAGTAGAATTGAGTAATCCACTTGGGCGTTGTCCCTTTGCCTTACTTGTGAGGAAGACAGCGTGGAAGTTTTATATTGCAACAGCTGTATGGAGATGAACAGTAATATATTGTGTATAATGCCTAGAGGATTTGGTCTAATGTGAGTACTGCTGTTATATTTCTGAACATTGCTACTTGTGCAGGTTTTGTCTGTACCTAATACTTCTGCATATGTTTCAGTCTGGCCAGGTTGTTTGACCAGCTCAAGACTGCATAGCTATGTATATAATGTTAGGGAGTTTACAGTGTGCTTACCAGACATATTTAGTTTGGTGTTACTGTGTATCATACTGTGCTGATAATCAGTACTCGGTAAAACTTCCTGGTGTACGAACCTTTCAACCCTCTGAAGCGGGATTAGTTCATACAAACCCTGTTACATCAGCAGCTGTTCAATTGTATAACGGCAACTATTTCACATAGGGCCATGTTAGTGTGTATGTGTCCAGGTGTGTTAAGATTTCAGCAGATGATGTACAGTAGTTGCATAATTGGTTATGGTATGACAGTATGTACTGATGTAATTATTTCGGTTGTGGGGTAGATGTTCGTGGGTGTACATAGCACATGCAGGTGTGTAGGAACCCCTTTTATACAACGTCTATATGTGTGTGGGTGTTCTTTCCCTATGTGAACACCTATCCCTTAGTGGACTAATACTAAGGTAATTGCAGGCTGATTCATTAAGGCACTATTAAATGCTTCATGTATAGCATGGAGGTACTGTTAGTCCCTGAAACCTTTTGGCAATACATCAGAAAGTAATAAAGTTTTGCAAAATGAAAGCCGTCTGTGTAATTCTGTCATAGATATTTGCAGTCATTGCAGTTGTGTTGGTGACTGTGTCCATAGAACATATTTGTAACAGTGTATTGGCATATACTCTTTATATGTTATGTTTATATTGTTTGGGGTGGGGGCGGAATGTGTGATTGCTATGGTCCATGTTATACTCAGATATGACCACTTCGGATGCTGTCTACAGACATGTATGTATGTGTGTGTGTGTGTGTGTGTATATATATATATATATATATATATATATATATATGTGTGTGTGTGTGTATATGTGTGTGTGTATGTATATATATATATATATATGTGTGTATATGTGTATATATATATATATATATATATATATATATATATATATATATATATATATATATATATATATATATATATATATAATATATGTGTGTGTATATAGATATATACATTATTGCATACGTTTATCTGTACCTCCATAGATTTGTAGATGTTTTTAACCTATCTATATATCTACATATATATGTAGACCTGTATATATCTGCATGTCTCTATGTATCTCTGTCTCTTTCTCTATAAATATATATATATATATATATATATATATATATATATATGTGTGTGTGTGTATATATATATATATATATATATATCAGCATACACCTTTAATTGGGTACATGGCGGGTTGTCCTATTTCAGCACATTCCTCCCTTTTATGTTTTAACCTGTCTGCATACACAACTGGGATAGGTACATCCCAGGTAGCTTAGTGTTAGGTTACTCTGAGAATGGAGTACATGGTTGCGGGTTCTACTCCTGGAAGGTGTTATTATTTTACCTTTCAGAGTAAGCACTGGTAGGGAAAGTGTGAATAATGCACATTTATGTGGTTGTGAGCAGGTTCGCCCATGGTCTGCGCGACGTTAAGCAAAGGTTAAACATGTGAAGCGCTTCTCCATTTACTGTGTTTCAGCGAGGCTTACCGTCACGCAAATACGTGGAAACCCGCTTACAACTGCTTAAGAGTGCTTTAATCCACCTGCGTCCATAAACCCTTATTCTGGCCCTCAAAATAACCTAACAGTCCTTGCAGGTCTTGTACCCGGGACCATGAACACCACAGTCACTGACTTTACCACTAAGGCATCTGAGATATGTACAGATGTTATGGTGTTTAGAATATACATTGTACTACAGACATTCCTTACTACTGAAAACAAATGTGACAGTAATTTCGTGTACATATGTCTGATGCATGTTAATGTTCATATGTTTGTGAAGTTAGGTGTTGCAATGTGACATGACAGGGTGTATTATGAATGAGAAAGGTTCTTGCTTTGTGTCCTTTTTATATTGTCCCCATACTCCATGTATGAACCTCCAGTTCACTTATTGGACATCCAACCCAGGCCCTCCTTGATGCATGATTGCATTACCCATCATTCCTCGACCACCCCAATCTTCACATACACAACAACCACCCCTTCTATGGGGAATTAGGTTAATATTAGTTGATATAATACCAGGGCTGCATGTGTTTTGTCCTTTGGAGTGCTTCTGTGCCACGAAGTGTGTTCATAGATGTTTATATATATCTGGCTATTGATGTAACTGTATAATATATATATATATATATATATATATATATATATATATATATATATATATATGTATGTGCAGACATCATTGACATGCATACATATATATATATATAGATATACAGATAGATATATATCGTATTCGTTTGTAACAGTAATACATATGTAGACTGGAATGTGTTTGTTCACAAACTACAGTACATTACAATGTACTGTACATATGTACACAAAGTGACTGTCCCATCTGTGATCATTACAGTGAAATGCATATGGTATAAGGTGTAGTCTCAAGACCATGAAACATATATACACCTCGGATGGCTTAGTGGTAAGTCCCATGACTATAGTGTGCATGGTCCAGGGTTTGACACCTGCAATGCTTTACAGATGTTTTTTACTGCAGAATAAGGCTCATTTAAGCAGTTGTAAGTATGTTTGAAAGTGTTTGTGTGACATTATAGCAGCGGTTAAACACAGTTAAACAAACTTTTCTAACATATAAACTGTGCGCGCAAACTTGGCCACATCCGCTAACTACTCCGGATATATACATGTCAGTGACGTAACATCTCACTATGTGCTGACATAACATTGCATTCTCTGTTGACTGTACTCTCCAGCACACATGGGTTTATATGGGTGTTTTGAATGTTTATTATACACATGATTACTACCTATATATATGCAAGCTGTGGTTAAGGTATACTTTTGCACATGATAAACATCCCTGCCTTTATCGGGATTGTAACCTCGTATGCACAGATGCTATAACCATTACACTGTTGACATTAACGTTGCTTCATCCTATTTCCTATTTAGATGATTTCTATGTGTAAGCTAGGCTAAGCAAAGGGCGGGAGCCCCCAAACTCACTGAGCTTCATGTACTCTTGAAATAACAACATATAACAAATGTACTGTGAGACAATACATTGCATTCCTAACAACATTAGGCATAGCCCCTCACTGAAGCACTTCAAGGGAAACCTTGTTGTGTGAATGGGTAACAGACTATACACCCCTGAGATCATGTGTCCCAGAACCATACAGCCAGGGGGTGGGGGAGCCTGTCCAGTTTGATAGCTGCAAGACCTGTTGGGGGAATTGAATGGTGTTGAATTGTCACATTAACATGCCCTCTTTAGATCACTAAGTACCTCTATCACCCTCCACAACCCCAGTCTTCAACAGCTTCCAGCAACTTTGTCTGGAATTGCTTCATTGGCTATGCTTGACAGAGGCTCAGTTACTTCATCATTGGTGCAGGGAAAGCCAACACACTGTAGCTATGCTTCTAATTGCCCTTGGGCAGATAGATAGTAGGCTATCTGTGAACCTCTAACGTGCGGGCCATCACAGTCATAATATGTGAATAAACAGACCTTCAGATCACAATATACAGTGAGAAATCACCATGTAGTCAGGAAAATGTTGAGTACAGCAGGAACATGCAGAACAGTGATACTTAGTCACTTCAAAAGCCTATCTTGGAAGCTAGAAGACTTGTGTAAGTTTAAGGCTTTCTATTGCTTACCAGTAGGTTACCTACAGGGGAGATGAAAAACAAGCACAGCTGGGGAACATGCATGCAACGATACCATACCGGTCTATGTGTCAGCCTTAGGCTTTGGAATACTGGCCAAGGCTATTGGCGCCCCCATGGTGCCTTATTTAGGAGAGTCTCGAAGATGAATACCAGCTCCGTAAACAGCAGATTCAATGAGGATTATGCTACTCAACACCAGGGTTTGTGATCTCAACATGCATGCACTCAGCACATCCTCAGGATGGACAACATCAACATCTGTGCGTTAACTGAAATTTGTCTTAAGGCTCCTGAGAGCACACCAGCACTACCAGACTACAACCCATACCACACATTTCAGCCACAGAATATGGAATGACAGACATGGAGGGGCTGTATCCATATTCATCAGGGATACCTACACCTCCAGGTTAGTGGGGCAGCATGATACCTCTGTGATCATCCATGTGCAGCTAACATCAGCCACAACTGCAACGTGAAAAGAGGCCTGCTATGGATCACCCTTCATGACCCAGGACCTCCACTCCACCTGTCTGGAGACAGTGGAGAACATGACAGTCCTAACACACACCCTGGCATTGGTCAATGTCAACTACTATACCATTAACTGGAAACGTACTCTGGTACTCACTTCCAGGCCCAGCACTTCCTGGAATGTATCACCTTATATGCCCTGTATCAGGTGGTAACCTCCCTAACGTGGGGTGGAAACTACTAGATGTGGTCATCACCAACATGGGCAACAGGTGCACCACAGTGGAGGTTAACCGGTCACTGGTTAGATCTGACCATAAACTATTCACTGTTTCCACACCCTAGCATCTCCCCCATCCATGGATACCACAGTGTATACCTTTCCTACAGCTTAATATACACTAATAGTGACAGGGGTGGGGGGGTTTCACAGCCCCCACGCTAAGGGGAAACATTGCTCAAAATACAGACAGATTTACAAATGCAGTCTATAAGCACCTACACAGATGTATGGATCGTGCCATCACTGGTAAACCAAGACTCACTTCTCCTAGACAAGGACACCGGTCTGGTGGACCTCTGCAATAAACAGGCTATACTACAGAAGTAGGACAGTGTTCCAGACACACAGCAAATCCCACGAAGGGCAGACATTCATGGCCACTATTAGTATGATGATACGTAGGTCCCTCATGACATCATCCAAGGCTAACATCAGCAGGAGAATATGCAAGGATTCGAAAGATAACCACAAAGCCTTCTTTGGTTATGTCAAGGATCTACGTGGTGACACACAGATTTGCACTGTGCCGGTGAAATATAGCACAAAATATGCTGACCCTGCTGATATCGCCAACATCCTTGCAGATACATTTGGTGCATACTTCACCCCCTAAAGAGCCCACAACACTACCCAAAAGGTACAGTATCACAACCATCAGAGACACACAGGTGGGAATGGCTGTCTCTAACAGCAGAACACAGTGTCAATGGAGGCAGATGTTGACCCAGACTGCATCTTGCAAACTGTACAAGACAACCTGCCCCCCCACCTAATTAAGCATTCCTACCTCAGCCTCTCCACAGGTTACATGCCCATACAGTGGCACGTGGTAACAGTTATTCCACTCCATCAAGGTGGAATCACAACTGACCATGGTAACTACCACCCCATAAGCCTGACTAGCCTGATCTGCAATGGTATGGCCCACATCCTCATGGCACTCATTAACAATGACATTAGTAATCTCCGAACACGTGACCCAACCCAGGTCAGTTTGGTTGAGTGCAGTTCATGCCTACTGAACCTGTTTGACGTCTTACATACAGTCACCAAGATGTTAGATGATGGGGTAGGTGGTTCACACATACTACCTGGACCTCACCAAGGCTTTTGACACCATGCCCCACTCAGGTATTATTTGTAAACACACCAGCCTGTACATTCACCCATACATCACATGTTGGGTTGCCAACGGGCTTACACACACAACACACATGGTGCGACTAGCGGTCTCCAGGTCCAATTCTTGAGCAGTCATGACTGGTGTCCCACAGGACTCAGTCCTCTGAGCCCTACTGTTTGGCATGTACATCTCAGAGGTACAGGCAAACACAGATGGACTACGGCAGACCATGTTTGGCAATGACTGCGAACTGTGAGCCATGATTGGTAGTCCAGCTGACACGAACATCCCTCAAGGGGCCTCACAGAGAATGTCACTGGGTGCCAACGACACAGCCTCCAGCCAAGTGCCACTAACTACATGGTCATTCCATTGTGGAATCGGCACCCACATATTAACACATAAGTGGCAGCCACTTTAATACAGATGAGGTAATGGGGTATCTGGGGACTAAGGTAGATAGTGATCTCCTCTTTGACACTCATATCTCCACAGTAGTTAGGACATTCTTCTATGTAGGCCATCTGATTACTAAAGGATTCCCATCTAGATATACTGGGGTTATAGTGCCCCTTTACTCATCACTCATCAGTCCCATCATAGGTTATAATAACCGATGTGGGATGTACCTCAGAAGACATGTCCAACAGCTGGGGGGTCCATGAATGTACCTCACCAAGGGGAATATTGGCCTCCAACATATGGCCTATACAGCCAGATTGAATAAACTCCTGCTTTACTCAGTGGCATCTCGTTTACCCAGAGATGATCTCCGCTGGCCAACACAGCCATATCGAACTCAGGCTTGATGGATATGCTCCACCTATGGGAATCCATGTCACAGTGAGCCACACACTGTAGTGAGCTGAACCTTGCCACAGCAATAACTGGAAGATGCTGGAGGGACAGCTTCCTGTCACAGACACTCCCCCATACTTTGGAACAACATCCCTAACTACATTATACAGAGCTCCTCACTAACACTCTGCAAGAGAAACCTTGAAGGGTGGATGGGGAACAGTAGATGCACCCCAGGGATCCCGCCATTGGGTCTGCTCCACAGAGGGACAGTTAATTAATCAATGGGATGACAAAAGCTGACACATTTTGGCTGGCCTTATGAATGGCCTCTGGCAGTTGGTCAAGTACCTACCTATGAATCTATACATACAGTATCTGCATATGCTGATAGTTTAATTTACTGTTCAGGTGTTGATTTACCTTGTGCCACTGGCTGTTGTGTGTGCAATAGTTGAGAGCTGCCTATGTTGGATGCACAAAGTAGACTGCCTATACATGACAATTTACAGGTAGTCTTGTGTGTGTTCCATCCATTTTTACTGTGTGTGCAGGTGGAGAAAGGTGTCAGTCCCTAGGTGCCTACACTGTCAGTGTGTGTGCTGTACGTTCCCTCTTTGCCAAGGCATGGGCATACTGGGCACGCCTCCGTCTGCCTACTGGGGCTGGCTCAGGGTGTTCGTGGTCTGAGTATCTCTGTGCCTGTGGGGCCCTTGGCAATGGTGGTGGGCTGTGAGGGCCTTCACCATTCTGTCCCTGCTGCAGCTGTTTCCACAGGACCACATTTTGTAGCATGGCACACACTATGAAGATGTGGGCACATGTGCCTGGAGAGTAAAGCAAGGCTCCACCAGATATGTCCAAGCAACTGAACCGTGATTTCAGCATCCCAAACACACACTCTGTGATGATTCTGGTTTGTGCGTGTGCCTCATTATGGTGTTCCTGCATGGGTGTGTGTGCATTTCTGATGGGAGTCATCATCCACGGTTCCAGTGCATAGCCAGCATCCCCCACCAGATGGCCATTTGGGATGTCGCCCCTGGCAAATAACAGATACAGCTGTGAAGCATGCTAGATGTGGGAGTCATGATAGCTTCCAGGGCTGCCAGCACACACATCCATGATAATGCCCTGGGCATTGCACACGACCTGGCAGTTGATGGAGGGGTATCCCTTGCGGTTTATGTAGCGCCTATCCTGCTCACCAAATGGTGACTTGATGTGTATGTGTGTGCAGTCTATTGCACCCAGTACCTCCAGGTATTCTGCCACACGGTGGAAGAGACGCATATTGCTGGCCAACTCCTCCTGCGTTCGGGGAAAGTATATGTGCTCATTGGCATGTGGTAACATGGCATCCAGGAACTGGTGTAGTACCCTGGATGTTGATGCCTGTGAGATCCCCATGATATCCCCAGTTGGTCTTTGAAAGGTACCTGTAACTAGTATTCTCAGGCTTACACATACCTTCATATCCACTGGGATGGGTTCCCCTCTGTTTGTTCTAGCTGTGAAGTGTGGCCGGCACAGCTCCGCAAGTTGCTGTAGAGTGTCCCTGTCCACCCTGTAACGCTCTACTATCTCCAGATCATGTAGCCCCTGGTAGGTTACCCTGGGTCTGAACACTCTCCTCCTCCTCTGGTGCCTGAGGTGGTCATGTGTATCATCCTCCACACCACCTTCAGTCTCCAACACATGCTGGTGGATCAAAGCTATGGCAGCCCCTAATGTACACAATACAATTTCCCCGTTTGTATACACCACTCGTGCAGAATGTATGGGAATACACAAATGTGTGTGAGGTGCTTTCACACTTTATAGTTTTGTGCTATGGATGCTGCTGATGTATGTGGGTGTGTATGAGCTATTACAGTTGCTGTGTGTCTTAATTATGGGTTTTGCAATGAGTACTGCAAGTGTGAGGCCTTTACTGTGGAGATCTACTTGCCTGCCTTGATTAATCTGTTGCCCTTTAATTCACTTTTAGACCTGGATCCCCTCCCATTATCAGGCATGCATCCACCTGCCGTCTTTCTTGTTTTGTACTTTCCCTACCCAATCATGGCAAAATGTGCCTTGTAGCTGATATACTGTATATCGGCTTTGTTCTGCTTTGACACTTTGCTGTTTTCTTTGCAGTACAGCCCCTGCCCCTTCCCTGTTCTGCAGGTAGCTTGCAGCCTTGTTAGCTGTTGTCAGTGGTCCACTGTAGGCTCCTAGGTGTTAATTAGTCATTTGTACTCCAATTTCACTGCTGCAGCATTTCCTTATTTCTTTCCTATATCCTTCCTGTTTCAGCTGCAGTGTGCACCGCAAATACCCGTTTACTGGGTTTACGTGCATTTTCATCTCCGTTCACATGCATACTCTATTACCTTGTGTACTCTCAGCTAAGCATACCTGTGGGCAATTTGACACACCCCTATCCTGCAGCTTTGCCTAGCTAGGGGCAGACCGGTTTAGCAATGCTCCAATGTGCTTACAGCAATGGCAACACACCCCTCATCTTTATCTCAAGGGCACACCTCGGTGTTATAATGCTGTGAGGTGCATCCTTACACCAGCAGGGAATCTGCGATTCACTATTACTCCTCTCATTTGCATGGCATTGCCTACTAATTCCTAGCTACTGCGCATAACACTGTCACTGCCCCTTAGCAACCCTTGCACCATGAGTATGGTGTAGCATGCCTGCCATTGACTATTATGGGGAAATCGTGATATGTGTTTCATTGCGGTTTTATTCTATATTATTATATATTCCTTGCGATCCCCTTTGCGCACCGCTGTCCTGCACTTCCACGTCGTGATAGTGCGACTATATATATTAAATGTTAATTTTATATTTTGTACATGTTTTTTTATGCCAGTGGCTTTATATTTGGCTACTGGCATATATTAACAATATAATACTTGTGTTTGGTCGGCTGTCATGGCTTCGATTTTATGTTTGCAAAAATGTAAACCGTTTTCTATGGTTTGCATTTCTGCATGCTTACACTATGCCTGCACCACTTCCTGAATTGCTACATACCTTCATTTGCATGCTACACTGCTGCACATGGGGTAATTAGCATACAAGGCTCGGGAGTTGTGCAGGTGTAGCCTACACAGGTAGTGCACGTGGAAACAGCTCATACCTAAATCGCTTGGCGGCCATCTTTGGTGTTAGAATGCCGATGCTATACCTGCACCAGGTGCAAGCTTCATGAATCCTGGGGTATGTATTTTGCAAATTTCCAAAGACAAAGGCTTGTTTCCACCTGGTCCTGTTAAAGCTCACTCTACCAGATCTATGGTGACGTCTGCTGCTTTCTGGTCTAGGGTGTCAATGGATATTTGTGCAGCAGCAACTTGGGCTAAGTCACATACCTTCATTTCTCATTATAAGTTGGATTTAATCTCCAGAGAGAGAGCATCCTTCGGCTCTGTGGTGCTCAGGAATATCCTTTCATGAGGGCCTCCCAGGGGGTTGAGTAGCTGGGGACTCTGTCCCACAGGTTGAAGATAAAATGAAGTTAACTACTTCAGATAAAGAACTTTATTTTTCTGCAACTGTCCTACCCTCCTTCCCCCAAACCTTCTCATGTGATGATCATATATGGTTTCTTCTAGTTTGAGTTGCTGAATGGTTTAGGTTGCAGCAAACTCATTCTGAGGGAATGTAGGAGATGGTGGTGTGTTATGGGTAAGGGGAAGGAGCTTGGAGCTCGAAATAGTTGCTTGTAAAGTTGCCGGCTCGGATCCGATATGGATCCGAATACCCACAGGTTGCAGAAAAATTAAGTATAACTACTCAGATGGAATGTTATGGTGAGTACATAATTTCTTTTTTTAAGTTGCTCGATAAAGATGCTATGGAAGATTCTTCCCAGCCTGAGGGTCAGCCTTCTGCAAAGAAAATCAAGAAAGCTCAGTTGGATTTTTCTGCTCTACCCCTCCACTGGATGTCTCTTTTGAGGTTAGTGTAAGCCCAGAGGACCATCTGGTATTTTAGTCTGATTCCTATGCTTTAGAAGCCAGTATGGGTCCAGCTTCTCGCATGTCTATAGAGGCCATGCAGATGTCTGCTTCGGATGTTCAGGGGCTGATTATTTACGAAGGACCTAGGAGTGTTCCACAAATATTGGTGAGAGAAGAGATATGTACTATCCTTATTGAGTAACATCAAGGGTCAGAGGCACCTAAGATCTTTAAGGCTGACATCCTCTTGAAAAAAGAACCAGAAAACTAAGTACATTTCTCTTGCTCCCAAATATCATCAGCGTGACTAGCAGAATTTCCCAAGGTCTGTTTAATTCTCTTGTGGTTCTGAAGCCTTCTCAGTGGGTACCTTTTCCTACTTCTCATTGATTTTCTGCCCCTCTTAAGAAGCCTTGGGACAGGTTTCTTCACATGAGAAAGTGGACTATGGTGAAGAATCCTTGACCTATTCTGCACAAATTCCCTTTCCCTTAGATTTATGGCTCTGAGCAAGAGGAAACTATTAGTCCTGAACCCATTTTTGAGGAGATTTCCTTCAGTAACACAATTTCTGGAATAATGGAGTTTTTTTAATGGGATTGTGCTCCAGTCTCTGATGTTCAGAAGAGGTACTAAGTGCATCTTCAAATGGAGTCTCCTAGGCCCTCTGCTGTCCCTCCTATTCTTGCTGCCTTGTTGGATGCCTTTTTCACAGCTTCCCAGGCTCCTGACTCCCTAACCCCTGCTCCTGAAAAACTGAAGGATTTCAAATTCCTTTATAGCTGCCCCTCTGCTTACCCTTCTGTTTCTGTTGTTTCTGATAAGCCATCTAAACTTTTTTGCCTTCTACAAAGCTGCTTCCCTCTAACAAGGACAGCAGAACTATGGAAAGGCTGGGTAAGGAAGTGTAAACTTCTGCCTCCTTGGCCTTTAGAGCTGTAAACCACCAGACCCATATGACTAGGTGTATTTTGGCTCTTCTCTCTCAGGCTTGTCAGGTTATTTCAGATCTTTTTGACACTGAGGGGAAGACTTCTGCTCTTTTTTTTTACTAGAGACTTCACAGAATGGCGAGCAACCTGGGAACTGCAGCTATGATGCAGCTGATGCCTCATCTAAGGCTGCTGGTTTTGGTTCTGTGTTGAAGAGGTATTACTGGTTTCAACGTCAACCTATGCCCAATGATATTAAGTTAAAGTTGATGGATTCTTCTCCAGATAGCAAACATCTTCTTGGTGCTGCTGCTGCTGAGCTGTTTAAGCCTTCTTCAGGAAAAGGATAAAGCTTTACAGGATTTAAAACATGTTTTTGTTTCACCTGTTTCCACATTTCAAAGAAATTACCCTAATAAACCCGCGTCTGTCTGCAGACAGTCTTGCCCTTCCCCAAAGGGTAAGCAGGATGGTAGAAGAGCTCCTCCTGCTAAGTTTTTTCAAATTCCTTCAGCTCAGAAGCCTCCTTTTCTTGACAAGCCAGGTGCTGCCTGACCATCCTTGACCCTCTTTTCTCAGTCACATTCCTCTCTCTCTTCATCTTGCACTGTCCCTTCCTGTTTGACTAAAGATCACTCAGGATTCTTGAGTTCTGTGTATTATCCAAAAGGGTATTATATGGTTTGGAAATCCCCCCCCCCCTTTGGGCATTCCTCAGGATTCTCAGGAGCAGCTGCCCTGTTTTCCATAGGTGCTTCAGGACCTCTTGTCTGGAGTAGCAATTCAGGAAGTTACAGCTCCTCAAAGGGGTAAAAGAGGTTTTACTCTAGAATGTTTTTGGTCCCCAGGAAAGAAGGCACCTGGAGCCCCCTTCTGGATCTCTGTCAGCTAAACACTTTTTTGAAGGTCTGGCTTCAACATTCTCATCCTTTGGATTTTGTAATTCTCCTTCTCCCCTTTCGTAAGCTGGAACTTCAGTGGCAGATTCATCAATTGTCCATCAATCCATGGCTTCCTTTTCAACCTCGAGCCACCTCTCAGGAACTGGTTTATATATGCCTTAGATGTGGTATGGGAGGCCTCCTTCAGTCTTCTGAATGTGCAGGGCCATTGGTCTCTTCGACAACAAAAGGACCACATCAGAATCAGAGAGCGGAGAGCCCTTGTCCGGGGTCTTCAGGCTTTCCATTCTCCTTTCCTTCCAGAGCCCCTCAAAATCTTCAGACAATATCACAGTGATGAGGTACCTCAACAATCGAAAGGAGGCAAGGTCTTATCTCCTGTGCAGACTAGCTCTTCAGTTTTGGGGTGTAGCTGTCCAGTATCAGGTAACCCTTCAGGCACTTTACATTCTTTCAGATCAGAACATTGTGGCAGAAACTCTGAGCAGGTCGATAACACAATCTCATGAGTGGATGTTTCACAAAGATGTATTTCTGGAAATTGTTCAGCAGTGGGGTACTCCTCAAGGAGATATTTTTGCCTCCTCTCTGAACAGACAACTTTCTGTCTTTTGCACTAGAGTCCCATGTCCTCTGGCTTGAAAGGTGGACGCCCTCTCTTTCTCTTGGAAAAGGATGTATCTTTATGCCTTCCCTCTACTCACACAAGACAAGGGGTCTCTCATTCACCCCACATGTCCACTCTTCAGTTGATATTGTGGGTGATAGGGTTTGACACAGAAGACAAGGGGTCTCTCATTCACCCCCACATGTCCACTTTTCAGTTGATATTGTGGGTGATGGGGTTTGACACAGAAGACAAGGGGTCTCTCATTCACCCCACATGTCCACTCTTCAGTTGATATTGTGGGTGATGGGGTTTTGATGCCTTTTAGACATATTTTTTTTTCTGAGGATGTGCTTCAGGTCCTGCAGGAGGCCAGGAAACCCACTACCAAAAAGCCTTATTTGTCCAAAATGTTATAACCTGGATCTACCTACTATGGGAAGTCCCTTTGGTTTTCTCTTATTTGTGTAAATTGCTTAATGCTGGGTTGGCATTTTCTTCTGTTAAAGCCCACCTGTCAACTATTTCTGCTTGTCTGCCTGTGACTCTGCCTTTGGCTTCTAGATTTGAAGTCAAACCATTTCTTAAGACATCCATCATAGTAGGCCTCCCAAAAAAAAAAATTCTTTCTTCCTAGGACCTAAACATTTTTGGAAAAACTGACAGGCTCTTTTTCAGTCTGCAGCTTCAGTTTCTTTACAAAATTGTTCTTGAAAGAATGTTCTTCTTTTGACTCTTACCTCACCCAGACGGGTGTCTGAGGTGCAAGCCCTTATGACTGTTCCTCCTTTTTTGTTTTTTGTTTTTATAAAGAAAGGGTGTCCCTTCTTACTAATAGTTCTTTTATACCCAAGGTGGTTAATGAGTTGTCTCTCAATCAGTCTATTTATTTGCCCACTTTTTTCTCTTCTCCGCAGTCTGCTAGTGAGAAGGTTCTTCACACCTTGAATTTGCATAGACAACTCCGATATTTGGACAAAACCAAAGACATTTGTAAATTTGAGTAGCTTTTTGTTTCCTTTCATCCTAGATCTTTTGGTTTGGCTGTTTTCTTTTGTTATCCCATTTCATGGAAAAAATCTTCCTTCTTTTGTTAAGGCTTGTTCTGCCAGAGCTGCAGTTTCTTCTGGTGCTTTTTTCAGGGGTTGGATACCACTTTTATTCTTGAGGCAGCTACCTGGACTTCTGTGCATACTTTTACCAAGCACTATAATTTGGATGTTATATCTAGGGCTAGAGCTAGTATTGCCAGGGCTATCCTACATGGTTTCCTTGAGGGCTGTGCAAGTCCTTCCTCCTCCCAGCTTTCTTTCTAAGCTTTTGTACTCTCCTCATTGTAAAAAATACTCCAACAATGATATGGAGGGACATAGTGCAGTTGTGTAAAATCTTACCATAACAGTAAATGTCCTTCTTACCATAACAGTAGATGTCCTTCTCATCACTGTTGCAGTGTTCACTCCCTCCCTCCTCCCCGTTTACTTTCTTCTTCTGGGTGGACTTGAAACTTCTGTGTGTCCTTATACTGTTGTTCCTGCTAGGGCCTTTCAGTTCTGGGGATGGCACGTCTGTACATCACCTTTATCCCCTATGCCAAGAGCAGGAAGCATACATGTAATTTATGGCATACCTGTTGCAACCTAAAGGCTTTGGTATACTGGCCAGACTTTGGGCTACCCTTGGCAGGGAATCCCTATTGTAAAGAATACTGTAACAGTGAAAAGTAGGACATCTACTTTTATAGTAAGGTTTTACACAAATGTACTTTCTTCAGTCTTTTAAGTTGTTATACATTCTTCCTAGACATGACCCAGCAGCTATAGCTTTAGCTAATCCTACTGCTGCTAAACAATTACTTAATTCCTATTCTACTCTTTCTGATGAGACTGGGAAGATTATTGATCAGTATGGGAGAAACATATTGAATTTTGAAGTGTCCGGCTGACATGCCAGTGTATATTTCGACTAGTTGTGAAAGTATGAGGGATGTTTGCTCTGCTGTTTCTTCTTGTGAGGAAAAATCTGCGTTAAATTACTTAGTTTCTTCTATTTTACTAGTCACTGCTTACAGTGTGTGTGTTGTGTGTGTGCATATCAGTATGTGTGTTTGTGTGTATGAGTGACTGTGTTGGTATTTCTTCCAGGTCTCTGGCCTCCGGTACTGTTTTGAGGAGGTTTGCTTGGCTGCATTCTCAGAACCTCCCAAGCGGATGTGACTAATTTGCTTATGTAAGGCTTTTGGCTTACCTATGAACCTAGAATTTTTCTTTTTGAGAGAGATTCACGTTTTGGTTTCTTTGCTGCAGGGGTGATCAAAAAGTGTGATGAAAGGTGTAAGTTAATTTTGTGAATATCAACGATTTTTCTAAGCTCCTTTTTCAGTTTTAATAATGGATTGTCTAGTCCCTCATCTAATTTTGGCAAAATGGCAAGGGCGTTCCAAAAAGAATTCAAGAACCTTACAAAACCAGTAACAGTCTGTCAGCAATACCTTTTACTTTCTAGAAAGTCTGAATCTACAGTTTTCTCCTTGACAGCAGATAGTTTCAAACAAATGGGTTCTGAAGATCATTCATCAAGGTTACAGATGACAGTGAGAGGAAATTCCTCCTTTCCAGGGGTTTATTCCTCATCCAGCAGACCAGACTCTTTCTACATGTACTTTTATCACATGCCATTCCAGGGGGTGATAAAACCATTTCCTAAAACCAGCTCTCCTTCCCAAGTGGGGAAAAGTTTTTATTCAAGGATGTTTTTAGTGTCAAAGAAGAAAGATGATACTTGGAGATCATTTCCGGATCTTTGTTAGATCTGCTTGTGGTGGTGTCTAACTTCAAAATTCTGTCACTTCAAAACATGTTACCTCTTCTTCCTCATTCAAATTTCCTGGTAACAGTAGATGTAAAAGATGCTTATCATTGCATCCCCATTCATCCGCACTTCAGGCATTTCTTAAGGCTTCGTATGTCTGGATCACATTACCAGTTAGCTGCCTTACCCTTTGGACTGTTCACTGCACTAAGAGTGTTCACAAAGTGTCTAGCTGCAGTTATAGCTCATTTTAGACTATGTGGTACCCAAATTATTCCATAGTTAGATGACTTAACTTTGCAGAGTCTTTTTCAAAGTGTCCGGATTCTCTCACTTCGGTGAGAGATCTCTTACACAAGCTGGGATTGAAGAGAACATTCAAAAGCCTTTTTGACGTATTCACACAGGATTGTGTTCCTGGGGTGTCAGCTAGACACCTCAGTTCAAAGAGTTTTTTTTCCACAAAAAAATGTGGATCTGTATCTAGATCTATTTCTGAGGTTTTCCAGTCAGACTTGCATCACTGTGAGGGACATAGCTCTCAGTTGTTTAGATTTTAGCAGAGATTTTAGCAGTGTGTCCTGTTTTGGAAATGGCCAGGGACAATTACTATAAGCTTCCTCAGAATGTATATACTTTCACAAGATCGTTGGTGTTTTGTACTACCCAACCCCAATCACCTTCAGCTGACTGCCTGGGTGATAGGGTTTTGATTCCCTTTAGGCACCTGTTTACAGAGGAACATGCAGCAGGTACTAGAGGCAAGAAAGTGTTCTGCTAGAAAATCATATATTAACAAATGGAAAAGGTTTTCTAGCTGGCACCAACAACATATACAGCATCCATTCAGTACTAGTCATTCTCTGGTTTCAGTATGTTTGTGTGTTATTTTCCTACAGCCTTTCTTACTCCTCCATCAAGGTTCATTTATCAGCCATTTCAGCATGTCTGCCTATGGATCCTTCTCTTTCAAGGCATTCATATGTCAAAATGTTTTTGAAAGGGGTTTTGCTTAAGAGGCCTGCAAGGAAATTGGTGGCCCCTTCTTGGGGTCTTAATTTTGTGTTAAAGCAGCTAACATTTACTCCTTTTGAACCAGCTAAACTGGCTGAATTGAGATTCTTAACATGGAAAATGGTTTTACTGATTGGTCTCACTTCTGCAAAAAGAGTATCTGATTTGCAAGCTCTAATGGTGAGTGAACCTTGTCTCATTTTCCACACGGAAAAGGTTCCTTTGAGGTCTGATCTTTCTTTTTCTTTTATGCCAGAGTTTACTTTAGGCCAAACTGTTTATTCCCCCATTTTCTTTATGGATCTTAAAAATGAGGGAGAGGTGATACTCGGGTACAATCTTGACAGAATTAAATCTTTCAGATCTTCAGATCTGTTATTCATTTCTTATGAAAGTAAGAAAGAACAACCTGTGTCAATACAGACTATTTCCAAATAATTGTGTAAGGCTATTGCCTTTTGTTATACTCACCACAGCAAAATTATTCCAGGCAGGGTCAAAGCCCAGTGTACCAGAGCATTGGCTTCACCTATGGCTTTTTGGAAAGGGTTGGATTTTGAAGCATTCTAGAAGAGGCAAAGTGGTCCTTTATATATACTTTTACAAGACATTACAAACTTAATTCCTTTTCTAAATCTAGATCAGGCTATGCTATGACTGTTCTCTTGAGGCTTCTGGACCCTTTCCCTTCCACCTTCCAATGTGTAAGCTAGGGAGTTCTACCCATGTAACTTAGGCTACTGTAACAGTGATCAAAATGATTAACGTAGTACAGTTCTGTAAGTGAACATACAAAAACAGTAGATTTTTTAATGATCGCTGCTGCAGTAGCTGCTTCATCATGCTTGTTTTTGGTGTGCTGTTTATGCCAGGGTGTGGACTTTCATTTGTTGTTGTTTCTAGCATTGTCCTTTTCAGGGCTCAGCCACCCTCTGTATGTTGGCTTGAATGCTCTGAAGGGTTGTCACTGAAACAGCTCAGCCACCCTCTGTATGTTGGCTTGAATGCTCTGAAGGGTTGTCACTGAAACCTGTCTTTGAAGTCAGCTTGAGCTGAGCTGATTAAGAGTTTGGGCATGTTGAATGTGTTCTGAAGCTTTGGAAGCTGCCTGGCAGTTGTATCGTATGCAGGATGGTAACCCACATAGCTTAACCCACTGCGGCAGTGATCATTAAAACATCTACTGTTATGGAAGTTTACTTACACAACTGTACTTTTTTAACAAGTATTACTGATAAAGTAAAAGAATTTCTCAGTTATTTTCTCTTATGTTTGTGTGTTTTTCACTAGATAGCTATGCAGGTATATTAAAGAATTTTCTATCCCATTGTGAAGTTTGTATATGGTAGTTTTTGATTCCTGTAAACAGAGAGAAAGCTTCAGGATTAAAAAAAGTGTTTCCTGTGGGCATAAATGCCACCGCAAGATGTGTTTACTGTTTGGGCACTGCCCATTTTGACACAGGGTGCCAAGTGTGCGCCTTGTCAGCACTCTGGTTCTCAATGAAAGGCGAGCCAGATTTGTTGTAAAGGGTTTAATTTAACCCTCCACTCCTTCTTCCTCCTCTGTCTTTCCTTGAAAGAAACCAGAAAAGCGGGAAAAGGACATGTCACGGGATAAGGAGTCCAAGCCCTACAGAAAAGAGTCAAAAGACCGCAAATGTGCTTCATTGTCTCCTGAGGGACAGCTGACCTTCAGCACCTCTGGCTTTGACCCGTTTAGGTCAATTGACACCAATTCAGCCCTGATCTCTGATGCTGTTGGTCTCTGAGTCTTCCAACTCCCCTACCCTGAGCACTTCAAGCCCCCTTATGGCTAAGGATCCTACCGCTTATTTGGGCAGACTTCAATCTCTCTTCTGTCCTGTTACTCCAGTGGAGTTTTCTGTGTGACCATCCTCTCTCCACCTCGGGTTCGATCTTCACCCTTTTGGATCCGATAACCATAAAGGGGCAATCCATGCCACCTTCGGTGGTTTCCTCTTTTAGGACTGCCAGGTCAGTTGGGAGCCTCAAGCCATTAGAATTGGAGCATCAGATGCTATCCTTTCTTCAGGCCTAAATGCATCTAGGTATTATTGTTGCCTCCTCTGCTCTGAAGCTAGCGGTTTTGATTCCCATTGTTGCACTTTCTCCCTTGGTTCCAAGATTGTTGGGTCTGATTGTGCCATCCTCCCCCTAGCGGCAACAGTGGCATGACCATTTGAGACTCTGATTTCATCCTTGGTATTCTCAATCCCAGCTCTGTTGCAACCAGGTGCACCCCAGAGCTGAGTGTTCATGACTGGAGCCACAGGGTCAGAGTCCACCTTTCAGGTCTCGGAATCATCCCTGTCTCTGGGTGGTTAGGTTTTCAATAGCTCAGCTGTGATCTCGATGTCTGAGCCAGTCAAGTCAGCACTAGGCTCCTGTCTCTCTCTCTCTCTCTCTCTGGCCTTTGCATCAGAGGAGTGCTTGGTCCAGCCTTCTAGTTTTGGTTTTGGCCTCGTTGCAGAGAGGATCCTCTCCCATTCAAAGATGGGATCCTCAGCAGTTGTTTTGGATCTGTACCAATCTCTTCCAACTTTCTGTGTCTGCAGATCTGCATCATTTGCCTTTGAGACAGTGTATGTCTTTGATTCTCCAGGCTCCTCTGTATTCATGGCCCTCCCATCTCTTCTGTCTCTTCTCTCACTTCTCCATCTAGGGAGGTGTGTGGAAAGAGCAAGTTTAATAGGAAGTACTTGGATTTACCCCCAAGGAATTCCTCACTGAGGACACCAGTTTCTGTAAAGGGGAGGCTTCTGCTAAATTCCCCCTGGGAACCTGCTTGAATTGTTGAAACAGAGTGAGGGATGGACCACCAAATATCCCTTCCCCAGAGGAGTTGGTGTTTCTGGAAGCCTTTGGCATAAGCCCAGCCATATCCTGGGTGCCCCCCTCATGGTTTCATAGACTCGGTGTCTCAGAGGGAATGGAGAGAACCCAACATAGTTGAACTGATGTCCAGGAGCCCAGATAAAATTTTGGCCCCTCCTAATTACAGACCCCACTGGAGCAAGGGTATGGCCATGGACACCACCATGATTCTCGCTTCCAGCAAAAAAAGATTTCTCTGTTGGGCAGATGGAACTGAAGAACTCTCCTCAGAGTGTCTCAGGCCTTGGATCACTTGAAAAGGTACATGTACATTTCAGCCATCTTTGCTTTTTGTGTACTGAATTATCTTGCCTGTTTGACAAGACTTCAGCGGGAACTTGTAGTGTAAAAAGTAGTTAAGATTAAGTAGTCTCCAGAGGCTCAGAAGACAAATATGCTGAACACAGTTCTATCCAGTGGAATCAGTTGTTTATTGCCAGGGAAAACATTAAGAACTAGAAAATTTCATATATATTTGCCTGGAAGTACTTGCATAAATATTTCTACGCACTAGTCAAAATGAGTAAATGATACCTTTGGCCTGTTTCCACTTTTGGAGATGCTTAAAAGTGGAAAAAGGGGGACTGGTGATGGGGGTGCCCAAGTTTAATTCAGTTTAGAACAGGCTTGATTGAAATGGTGAAAGAGGCAACCACGGGGAGGTGACACTGGCAGAAATGTATTATTTTGGTAGTGCAGGAAGTTGAAGTAAAATATGTAAAGGTGAGAGAGGTGGTGTGGATAACTGTATTAGTGGTAAAAAAGACTGTTACGACAAGGGTAAAAAAACTACAAACCCAACAGTGGAAGAAGTAAAACACTTGCTGGAAAACTTAGACAAAAAGAAGGAAGGTCAAGGGTTGGAAGAACATAACGTTAGACATTGATGGCATGTGCAGAATAAATTTTATGGAGAAACCAACTCCTAGAGCAGTAGTGAAATGAAAAATCAAAGAAAAGGCAAGGGGATGCTGTTAGAACAAAAGGAACAGGAGGTGGAGTTGTTATTGGTGCCAGGGAATAACAGATGGGGGAGGGAAATTGGGGATGGGGGACAAATAAAGTTTTACATACGTTTTAAGTTTTCACTTTGCTTGAATATATCTGTGTAATGATTGAAGGGAGAGTTTTGTGCAGTGTCTTTGTAACTTGATATACTGTAACTGTAATAGATAATGTTCTTTTTCATCTGTTTGTAGTAAAAATAGCTGTGGTGGCAAAACGTCACTGTGGTAGGCTTGATTCCCTCCCACCATTACTGCTGTCACTTGGGAAACAAATGCCAGGGTGACTACATTTGTCTCTTTCCTCTTATCTGTCTATGCTTCCCTTTCTTTGCTTCTCCCCCATTTTTCCCATTTTAGCTTGCTGTCCTGCCACCTCAAGAGGGTGAGTTCTCTCCAGTTCTCAATCTAAGGCCCTTGAGAATGACCTATCTGTTGCTGTAGCACTACTGCTTATGGCAACACTTCCTAAGAGGTGGACAAGAAAAAATAAAGATCGCGTGATGTATGCCATCTTTATACCAAGTACATGAGGGTGTCCAATGTAAGGTGACATGAGTCCATTAATGAGGGTGAAAGGGGCTTAGCTGCAGAAATCTGGCTGGATGTTAGACCAGAGCCTGCAGTAGAGTTCCGTAAGGTTATGGCTGCAGCACTATTCATGCTTGAACACACCTATAGTTATGGTAAGTTGACCACAGAGCTGTGCTTTTTATATCATGTGTCACTGTACTTCACTCACCCTCTTCAGTCTAAATCATGCTTCACAACCTTCTCCAGTCTCCTACTCCACTCCTTTTGTTTTTCCCACTAACTTATTTTATTCACTTTATCTTTGCAGACCTTTCCTCTGCTTCTTTCACTTTCCTCCGTGCTTACCTAAGCTACCTGAAGACACCCTACCCTGCACTTTCTCTCCATCCTTCTTCCTTCTATAACTACATTATGAATGCCATCTCTCAGTTTACCCTTTCACTATCTGTATTCATATAATCTCTTATATCTCTTTAAAATAAATTCTTATACTTGTCTCAGGTCTCGTTTATCACATACATATCTGTGTAACAAATATGACTATTGAGTTTTTCCTCACATATTTTCTCCAACTCATGTTGTTGTTTTTCATTGCACTTTACTATGAAACCTATGTTCAATGTTTTATTCTTATTACATTTTTTCACTCTTATGATTTATAGTGTAACATGATACTTTGTGATTTAAAATGCGTGTACTTGATGTTTTGTAGTGTAACATGATACTTTGTGACTTGGTGTGTGTACTTGATGTTTTGTAGTGTAACATGATATTTTGTGACTTTGTGTACTTGATGTTTTGTAGTGTAACATGATACTTTGTGATTTAAAATGTGTGTACGTGATGTTTTGTAGTGTAACATGATACTTTGTGACTTAGTGTGTGCACTTGAGATTTTGTAGTGTAACATGATACTTTGTGACTTAAAATGTGTGTACTTGATGTTTTGTAGTGTAACATGATACTTTGTGATTTAAAATGTGTTTACTTGATGTTTTGTAGCATAACTTGATACTTTGGAATTTTAAGTGTCCATACTTGATTTTAGAAAGATTGTGATTGTGGAGCATTTCTCCCTGGGCTTCCACTAAAAATGGTCACTTTCTGGCTCAGCCAGATTTTGCCAGTAAACAAATGTCAAATAAATAGTCTGACTCAGTAGCAAATACTGGTAGAATCCCATGCAAAGCTTTTTGTCAAGCAGCTTATACTCTGGAGTGTAGCATTTCTGAGGAAATACTGTATGGGGATGTAGAATTATGCATTTGACTGGTGAATTTTCTCATTTGCTATGCTGGGCAGAACTTAATTTATTCCATCTTCTTAACAGGCGAAGAGGGAGAAGACACAGAAGACGACATGGAAGTGAAGGACAGAACTCTTCCTAAGCATGAGATCTGGCTGGAGATTGAGAGTTCACGTGAATTTAAACAGTTTTTGCCATGGAGACCAGATAAAAGTAAAGGTCAAACAGAAGAGCATTGTGAAGACCCTGACAGACAGGTAACAACACACATTTTTTTTATTTTTTTATTTTACATTTGTTGACCGGGCTAGTCTAGCTGGATACATGTCCATTTTCAGTAGAGGCCCGGGGAGAAAAGCCCCACAAAAACACAGTAATATAGAACAAAACTTGTTATACAAAAAATAAATATTTTACAAACGGAAAGTAGTACATAGACTGTTTCATAAGCATAATCAAGAAAATACAACGGGTAAAAAAAATTGCTTTTTTTTTTTTGTCTGAGTTTTGCCACATGGATGTAAGTCAGTGATGAATGTAATGCTATCCAGCTTAATGAATTGATCTTACATGGTAAAGATTGCCTATGTGAATCCAGCCAAGAAGATCTTTTCTGTCCACTTTGCAACCGTTGTTTCATGCTAACAGTCCTATTCCTGCACTTCATGTCATTGCCCCCATACCTGAATTAAAGGATTCAATCACTTATCTACTTCCCAGTTTTATTTTGTTGTAAAATTCACAGTCTGGAACTCATTCTAGTTGTTTTTGCAGAAAATGTCATAGTCTAGCACCAAAAGAAAAGTCCAAGACTTAGCAGATTTACCCACTGTATTTGTTTCCTCAGATATTGAAGTGGAACCCCGCCAGCTTGTGTGTGTTCTGATGTGAACCTTATTATAGGGTTCAAGGCAGCTGTTTCTACCTGCCTCTTACCAGGTCTGCTTCCCAGCAGTGCCAGCTTAAACCCAGAGTCTCCTCACTTCCTGTGACTTGTAACTGTGGAGTGGATGAAATGGCTAAAGGAAGGAGCTTTGCAGAGTCATTACTCCAAGGATGTGGACTGATTTTGAGCTCAGGCTTTAGTGTTTGACATGGCTTCTCTGAACAGTAAATGATCTTCTCCTTGCCTGTCCTACTTGTATTTCATTAAGAGGTCAGCTTCAGTGCCTATAGCTATCAAGTTGTGTACTGGCAACATGGTTGTATTTGAGAGGCATGCTTCATAGCATCAGCTGAGAGTAAATGCTTGGTTGAAGTTGTGTCTGATCCACCACCTCTCACCCTCCACCAGGAGGCTGTCATAGGTGTGTTCAGAGGCTCAGCACTCTGCTCTGCTATGGCAGATATAGTGGACAGTCTTACTCAGTGTCTCATGATGCTGCACAGGTGGTCCTTATGTCATTTGTTGGTGAACGTGATCTTTTCTTGCTGAGAAAAAAATGTGTTTTGATATGCTTGCATCCCCAACCAACTCTTAAGTTCAGCAGCTTCTTCTCCTTCATTCCCTCACTGGAATAGTCATCCTGGAAACTGTAGTCCTAATCTGACTTTCTCTGTTTCATTGTGCCTTTCTCCCTTTCCTCTAATCATGAAATTCCTGTAGAAAGTAAAACAAAGCAAAGCAAGGACAGAGCTATTCTCCACCCCCATCTTGCCTCAGGTATGGTTCTCCCTGAATTATCCTCATCTGCAGGAGATGCCTCCATTCTCAAACCCATTAAAGGTTGCCTATCCCATTCCTTTGGGAGACCTCACTCAGACCTGCAATCCATGAAACTAACTGCAGGGTGTCTCCACTTCCATTAATGGCCAGGCAACCGTATCATGTTTCGAGGGTGGTCTGCTTATAGCATTCAGAACCTTCCACAATGGTACATACTGTAGTGAATGAACAAGTTTTTTTCTATATGGGCAACAAACTGAGACATAATTCAGCCCCATTGTCATAGCGCTTCAGTTTGTGGCTTGTACTTTCAACCAGGAATGCAGATATTCCATATTAAAGTGCAGCTTGCTGTTTCCTACTTTCATCAGGGTTTGAACTAGTCATTAGTAGTATCCCTAATGGTTTGAAAGACTTACCTTTCGGGAGCCTTTTTCGCCTCACAGCAAGAGGTTCTCCGGTTCGATGTTAAATAAAATAAATAAATAAAATAAAAAGACCTCTAGCATTCCTGCATGGGATGTAAATTTTTTGTTAGACAGGCTAACCACTCTTCATATTAGACGCCTGAATAAATAGATCTCATGTTTTTATTAACCAGTAAGTGGATATTATCTCAGTCAGAAAAATTTCAGAACTGCAGGACCTTTCATCCAAATCTTCTTCTTATCATCTTTCATAAAGGTAGCGCTTCTATATCCACAAACTGGAAATTTATGTCAAAGGTATCCCAGAAAGGAACCTCAGCCAGTTAATCTTCCAGTATTTTTCCCACAGTACTCTTATCAGTAAAGAGCATTTGTTATTTCATCTAGATGTCTCATGTCATTTGCTGTTTATTTAGTCAGAACAGAGAGTATTAGATGAGATGAACAACTCATTTCTATTGCCCTAAGCAAAGTAAGTCAGAAGGGTACTAAAGTCAAGGCTGTCCATGTGGCTGTCAGATTGCATTTTTTTTTTGTTTAACAACAAACATCTACCTCCTAAACCTAGCTAAGGCCTTTTTCAGGAATGCCACAGTTGATGGGATATGTGTCATTCTGCAGTGACATGGGCTTTACCATACACTTCTCTCTCGTTAGGCCAATCATTGAATGTGCACCCTTCAGTATGTAACTCAGTAAGCACTT